>NC_140272.1:7425577-7630577 GCF_964030765.1 Micromesistius poutassou
GTATTTATAGTTTCAGGGTTAGGTTAGTGTCTACTCAGTCGTGTTTATTTCTGTCCTCACAAAGCAGCCATTCATTTCTGTGTAATTTTATTTCTTTATTAGGCTGGATTACAAACACACACACACACACACACACACACACACAAACACACACAGACACAAACACACCAACAGACAGACAGACAGACACACACACACACACACCATGATTGATTTAGAACATACATACATACATACATACATACATACATACATTGTACTATACTGTGGTACTGTAGTAGTATCCATGGTGACGGATGTAGGGTACTAGGCAGTGCATACTGTAGTACTATGCTGTAGTACTGTGGTAGTATCCATGGTGACGGATGTGGTCGTACAGGCTCAGGTACTGTGAGCTGCGGTGTATTGTCGGCATTACGTATCCGAGGGTGAACGTGTTTTGGCTGATGACCTCCATGACCTCTGACCTCCTGACCTCATTAATAAAACTCAGAGCGAAACCGTAGCAACAGGATCCAAACTCCCCCTCCTCTGAAAACCTGAGGACAGAGAGGGAAAGACAGGTCACAGTCAGAATCTGAGAGAAAGACAGGTCACAGCCAGAATCAGAGAGAGAGACAGGTCACAGTAAGAAAGAGAGAGAGAGACAGGTTACAGTTAGACAGACAGAGGAAGGTTACAGTCAGATAGAGAGAGACAGGTTGCAGTTAGGCAGAGGGACGCATGTTGTCAGACCAGGGGGTGAGACAGATTAGTCAAAGGGAGACAGGGGGAGAGGGAGATGGAGAGCGACAGGTCACATTCAGACTCAGAGAGAGAGAAAGTTTATGGTGAGACAGGGAGAGATACATGTTACAGTCAGATTATGGGGTGAGACAGGTTACAATTAGACAGCAGTGGTGAGACAGTTTCTGGACCTGTCTGTGGTCCATCGATCCTGAGAGGAGAAGGTCTCCAGGCGTCGGTCCCACGACCTGACGACGCTGCCAGGGAGGAGAGGAGGAGACGGGTGGTTGCTAGGGGTAACCACAGCAGGTGATGGGTAGTTGCTAGGGGTAGCCAAAGTATCGGATGGTTGGTTGCTAGGGGTAACGAGAGGGATGGTCAGACTCTTCTCCCAGCTCTGCTGCTGACGCTGAACCCCCGACTCTGTATAACTGAACACAACACCTATAACACAACAACACAATTATAACACAACACAACCACAGCACAATGCCACACCTCAACACAATAGTAACACAACATAACTATAAAACAACAATTACACAACACAACAATAACACAACAACACAACAATAACACAGCAACATGATGAAACAATGACTTAAACACACAACAACAATGCAATACAATAACACAATCACAACAATAACACAGTTACACAAAATCACATCAACACAACACAACTCTGAGATGCTATCACAACAACGGCCAAAAACAATAGCAGCGATAAGAGCTCCATTACCTTCAGAGTTTGAGATGCCAACGTGAAGCTCAGAGTCATTCTGTTCACTGGAGAGAAAACACAGTTACAATCAGGGGGAGAGGAGGAGACTAGAGATCAAAGCAGAGTACAGATCAGAAGAGAGAGATCAGAAGATAGTAGAGATCAAAGCAGAGTACAGATCAGTGTAGAGAATAGATCAGAATATTTCAGTATAGTAAAGCATAGAAGAGATCAGAGAAGAGTGGAAATCAGAGTTGAGATCAGAGAAGAGTGAAGATCAGAGTTGAGTAGACAATAGAGTAAAATATAATGTAATAGTATGTACCTTATAGAAAAGAGTAGAGTTGAGTACAATAGAAGAGAATGCATCTGATAGAAGAATAGAGTAGACTATAATAGAATGGACTTGATAGAAGACAAGTAGAGTTGAGTACAATATAATAGAATGCACCTGATAGTAGAAGAGTAGAGTGGAGTACAGTAGAATAGAATGCACCTTATAGAAGTCGGTCCGGATCGGGATGAGAGGAGGAACGCGCACGGAGTCTCGTGCCCGTTGCCGAACGGACACGGGACGGCCACAGGTGCGTCCAGGAGCCGGAAGCTGAGCCGGTCCCTGCACAGAGGACACCTCCCGCTGGGTACACCTGCCGGACCGCTCCCGGTCCCTCTCGGCCTCCCCGCCGGGCCGTGGGACTCCTCCCGGTGGGTGAACGTGTAGATGAGCTCCCCGCAGTGTCTGAACCTCACTATGTTCTCCATCTGGACTTTGAACCATAACTTTAAATTACAATTAATAAATATAAATAGCGCTGAAATGATATATAGGCCAACTATCAGTTAGTTATCAGCTGGTTGAGTTATCATCCCTAAATGGTCATGTGTCTCACCAAAAAAAACATAAAACTTCATAGTGTAGAGAATACTGTCAGCTGTCAGATCGGCCGTCACTGAAGCGTCTCCTGACGTCTTTATCTGGCAGGCGGAACCTTAGTCTAGTGGACGTTCCGCGGGAGGGACTGTATTGAGTGGGACACCAAGATAAGGAGCTGAAATGAGCACCAGACAAGTCACATGCAGGTTAATATGACTATTATCATAACGATGGCTCTTATTAATAGTATTCGACTCTATGTCCGCGGTGTACCTGCCCGTGGGGAGAGGAGGGTACTAACCTACTAACCAGTACTGACCAGGACTAACCAGCACTTACCCTCTCTGCATCACGACCACCGCTAGGAGCTCATGCTAATGGGAGCCGCTACCGCCGTCCCACTACACAACACACACACACACACACACACACACACACACACACACACACACACACACACACACACACACACACCGGGATCTATTGAAACACAAACCAGCGCACTTTAAACGTATTTAAACCGGAGCTTTGTTGGACTACTGAGTAATGTTGAAATGTTGCATGTGTAGCGATAGTATGTAGTAGCGACAGGAGCTAATGTGTGTGTGTGTGTGTGTGTGTGTGTGTGTGTGTGTGTGTGTGTGTGTGTGTGTGTGTGTGTGTGTGTGTGTGTGTGTGTGTGTGTGTGTGTGTGTGTGTGTGTGTGTGTGTGTGTGTGTGTGTGTCCAGGTACTTTCTCCACGGTGTGTGTAGGGAGGGTCCGCGGTGTCTCTTCTCCCACGACCCGACCAGCAGCAAGCCCTCCACCATCTGCAAGTACTACCAGCGGGGGGTCTGCGCCTACGGTGACAGATGCAGGTAACAATACTGCTGCTACTCTTAAAAATACTTCTACATCTCTAATAATACTTATTATAATGATGGTCATTCTCCTTAAAATATTATTACCTGTAATAATAATACTTGTTATAATGATGGTCGTTCTACTTCAAATAATACTACTTATTCTTATAATAGTACTACCTATACTAATACTATCAGAGAATAGTGTTCCTACAGGGACTGATGCAGGTATTCATACTTGTATTCATACCATAAAGAATACTTTGATTAATACTACTTATAATAAAACTATGTATAATCACACTAGTTATTAATAATACTTACTACTTACTAGAATTATACATTTGATTATTCTACTCATATTAATACTATTATATTAACATTGCATGCAAGTTAGATAGTCGGCTATTTATTTATTTATTTTTGTTTATTTTCATTGTATTGTTAAGCACCTTGTTTTGATATTTTGCACGATAAGGTGCAATATATAAATAAAGATTTGATTTAGAAGAAGCCTTTGTCCATAGTGACTCCCAGTATCTGAATTCAACCCTGAATTCATGTGATTTAGAGCCAGTTTAGAGGGGTTATACTTCTTGCCAAAGGATGCAGGTTTGCCTGCAGGTAGGTTGAAGGCTTTGGGAATTGAACCCAGTACCTTTGAGCCGGGGGCATAATACCCTCGCCACCACATTTTCCTGGATCAGACCCAGCTCTCTTCAGCCGGAGCTTCTGTGTTCTGCAGGTATGACCACATCAAGCCCCCGGGGAGAGGAGCACCCATAGGAGGGGCAGGAGGTGCAATAGGAGGCGCAGTAGGAGGAGCAGTTGGAGGAGGTGCAGTGGGAGGGCCTGGAGGAGGAGGAGGAGGAGGAGGTGGTGCAGTCGGAGGAGGAGCAGGAGGAGGAAGGGGAGCACCGACGGGAGGAAGAGGAGAGTCCATGGGACCCAGGAAGCCGCTGGTTCTCCGTGACAGAGGTGAGTCCTTTTGTATGATCAGTGGTCTCACCTTAAGTCTATAGTCTATAGTTGTACAGTCGGGTCTATCATGAGTCGTACAGTCAGGTCTATCATGAGCCGTACAGTCAGGTCTATCATGAGCCGTACAGTCAGGTCTATCATGAGCCGTACAGTCAGGTCTATCATGAGCTGTACAGTCAGGTCTATCATGAGCTGTACAGTCAGGTCTATCATGAGCCGTGCAGTCAGGTCTATCATGAGCCGTACAGTCAGGTCTATCATGAGTCGTACAGTCAGGTCTATCATGAGTCGTACAGTCAGTCTCACTTGGGGCAGTGTGACACTCATATAGCTGATCTGAAATAAAAGAGCTTGGAAAGAAAATTGGTGTTATGAAATAAATGTCACCTGAAATATATACCTTTTATTTCATGGCTATATTTATTTATCCGTGTATATATATTTTGTATAGGTTTAAATTTAAATTGTAATTTTTCTCTCTTTCAGCCCTGGGTGTGGACTACAAGGGTCAAGGGTCAGAGGTTCTGGTTCCAGCCAGTTCAGAGCAGCTGGATCCTGGGGTTCCCCACTCTTATGTTGCAGCCACCCGAACCGGCCTGGAATCAGCTGACCATGGTAAGACCCCAGCTGGCAGGGGTTCGTACCCCTAGGAAAGGGGTACGTAGAGGGTGTGAAGGGGGGTCTTTTATCTCACCAGGAGAGCCTTTTGAAAGAATAATACAACATCTATTTGTCAACACCCCCCCGCCTAGATTAAATGGCAGCAGGACACATAGTTTGCACAGGAAACCAATAAGAGATTCAATTCTAAAACAAATGAAGGGTTGGGGTATGCAACTCTATGAAGGGGGTGAGACAGGCATGATGCTGCTTCTAATACCTTTTTTGTTTGTTTTTGTCCTCAGTGGGAGGGGCCTACCAGGAACTGCCCCTCATGCAGCTCTGCCCGTATGCAGCGGCGGGCCAGTGTCACTACGGCAACACCTGCCCTTATCTCCATGGTGACCTTTGTGAAATATGCAGACTACACGTTCTCCATCCCAGTGACCCGGAGCAGAGGAGAGCTCACGAGAAGGTATGCTTAACCTGATGCTAATCTGTCTGTCTGTCTAACCCTAACCCTAACTGTGTGTGTGTCTCTCTCTCTCTGAACAGGTGTGCATGCTAGCGTTTGAGAGTGATATGGAGAGAGCATTTGCAGCTCAGCTCAGTCAAGATAAGGTGGGTTTCAAATATTGATTATTGTATGTTTGTGTGTGTATATATACAGTATATAGATAGATATAGATATATGTAAAAAAAAAAAAAAAAAAGTCCTGAGCCTGATATTCTTCAGTTAGGAAGTTTTTTTTGGAATCACAATTAAGTATTCAATTGCTTTGAAGGAAAAAAAAAAATCTGATTTTTAAATATAAAATAAACAAAATGTATGACAAACAAGCCTGTGTTTGCTCCACATTCTGCCTCCACCCAAAGCCCTATACATGCATAATAAAGTGATATAGATGTAGTGTTTGTATCGTGTGTGTGTGTGTGTGTGTGTGTGTGTGTGTGTGTGTGTGTGTGTGTGTGTGTGTGTGTGTGTGTGTGTGTGTGTGTGTGTGTGTGTGTGTGTGTGTGTGTGTGTGTGTGTGTGTCAGTCAAGGTATGTTCCATCTGTATGGAGGTGGTGTATGTATCTCAGGGTGTGTGTTTTTCAGGTGTGCTCCATCTGCATGGAGGTGGTGGTGCAGAAGACCAACCCTTCAGAGAGGCGGTTCGGGATCCTGTCGTCCTGCTGCCACACCTACTGCCTGGCCTGCATCCGCCAGTGGCGCTGCGCCAAGCAGTTTGACAACAAGATCATCAAGTAAGGCTAGGCCTACAGTGCCATACCCTACCCTACCCTGGCCTGGTACCATACCCCTGAAAGTGGTACAATACCACTGAGACTGGTACCATACCCCTACGACTGGTACCATACCCATATAACTGGTACAATACCCCTGAGACTGGTACCATTTAGGCTAGTTACATTCCCTCACAACCAGACTGGGGCCAGCCGACTGGGGCCAGCCGACTGGGGCCAGCCGACTGGGGCCAGCCGACTGGGGCCAGCCGACTGGGGCCAGCCGACTGGTATCATCTTAACCTGCTTCTCGAAACAGCATAGGTCTAAAGTGTGTGTGTGTGTGTGTGTGTGTGT
The DNA here is from genome assembly GCF_964030765.1 of Micromesistius poutassou. Lineage (NCBI taxonomy): Eukaryota > Metazoa > Chordata > Actinopteri > Gadiformes > Gadidae > Micromesistius > Micromesistius poutassou. The sequence goes on from NC_140272.1 coordinate 7,431,911, forward strand.
GTGTGTGTGTGTGTGTGTGTGTGTGTGTGTGTGTGTGTGTGTGTGTGTGTGTGTGTGTGTGTGTGTGTGTGTGTGTGTGTGTGTGTGTGTGTGTGTGTGTGTGTGTGTCCAGGTCCTGCCCAGAGTGCCGGCTGGTGTCAGAGTTTGTGATCCCCTCTGTGTACTGGGTGGAGGATCAGGAGGACAAGGACCGACTCATAGACCACTTCAAGTCCGGAGTCAGGTGGGTCCACCATGCACGTGTTTATTATATAGACCTATCATCTACTCTGCTATTATTCTCTACTCTCTTCTTCTCTATTTGTATCCTCTATTCTGTTATGTTCTTCTGTGTGTGTACAGTAAGAAGGCCTGTAAGTACTTCGACCAGGGCCGTGGCTCCTGTCCGTTCGGGGGGAAGTGTCTGTACCTCCACGCCTATCAGGACGGAACCCGCGCTGAGGCGGACAAACCCCGCAAACAGCTGGGCTCCGAGGGCACCGTCCGGGTCAGTACCAACACCATCACTTACATCACTCACTATCACAAACAGCTGGGCTCCGAGGGCACCGTCAGGGTCAGTATCACTAACAGTATTAACATCACTATCAACACCGTCACTAACATCACTATCATGAACAGCACTATCTATCACATCATTAAAAAAAAAATTTGTGTGTGTAGTTCCTCAACAGTGTGCGTCTGTGGGATTTCATCGAGGAGAGAGAGCAGCGCTCCCTGCCCACCCTGCCGTCCCACGATGATGACGTCACCGAGCTGAGAGAGCTCTTCATGCAGATGTCCGCCCCGGCTAATGAGAGCACAGCACAGTCGTCGTCATAGAGACCACAGGACGGACCTGATCCCCTGCAGAACAGATCTGTCCTGTAGTGAGTTTCTCCATCGTTTGGTTTCCTCCTGTTGCCGCGGCGACATAAGAACAGGCGGGGAAACGTTGCCATGGCGATCCATCGCATCACTCCAACCCAGAGGAGGAATAGGAGGAAGATGATGACATCACAGTAGAATTCATATTTGTTCCAAGTCACTGTTTGGATGTATATTTAAACACAACATGTACATATTATGAATTGTACACGTTTTAAAGCCCAGTTGTTTGTGGATTTCTATTGCTGTGTTTAATGAGGTTGTAGTCTTACCGGTGGAAAATAAAGCTAACTAGCATCGTCAACGGTGATCATGATTAATGCTAAAGCTACCCATCATGTTCAGTAGAGATCCTTTAGCATAAACTGTGACACATGAATTGATATTAAAATATGTAAGTATGACACCGGCCTCCTGAACTTGTGTTTGTGCTTAATGCTGAGGTGGGAGCAAGACTCTTTCTCCCACCTCCCAGGAGTAGGAAAAGGGAAGCAGCTAGTGGAGGAGAGGAGCAGGAATAGAGGAGGAATAGGACGAGAGGAGCAGCTAGTGGAGTAGCCAGGAGATGCAGCTAGTGGGGGAATAGGAGAGGAGGAGCAGCTAGTTGGGGAGCAGGTTGAGAAAAGCAGTTAGTGGAGACAAAATATTATTGACTTACAAATTGGTATCGACGCCTTTGGTTTGGGACATCCTCAAAACGTTGCATAAATAATATTAAATATAATTTTAAACATTATGGTGCAGAGTAGGGAAAATATTTTTTTTATTTTTGTGTATATCTAATGTATACGGTGAATATGCTGTTTTTTATTTTATCATTAAATGGGGTACACAATGTCCTGTGGACACAGACAATAAAGGGCCGATTTCAAAGCCACGCCAAGTTCTGAAAAACACTCGTCTTGTCCAATGGTCTCCGTCGGTGTAGAAACGCCCCCCCGACCGTGAGGAAACGCCCCCTCCCCGCGGGGTGCCGTGTGCACAGAGCGGCGGGGGGCTCGGACAGCGGGGCGGAGGAGGAGAGCCGTGTGCACTGAGCGGCGGGGCGGAGGATGAGTCGGAAGGGCCGTGCGCAGACCTCGTGTGTCGCAGAGCGGGGCAGGAAAACAAACACAGCCGTTCCAGTAGCTAGGTGAGTGTCTCCCCGGTCCCCTGCCCCCCGCAGCTGGGCGCAAGGTCCCCGGGACGGGCAGCAGGGTGCGCCGGTGGCCTCGATGATCGAACGGCGAGATGGTTATGATTTATTAATTAACCGAATTAAGGGAGAATGGGTGGAAAACGGTGCTAACCTCCATCTCGCATGCTAACGTTTGACAGGCCTGCTACTGGAGGCCCTGTCGCGGGGAGGCGTCTGGTTTGGTTAAAGTATTGTTGGATATTATTTAAGTGTAAATGACAGGGTGAGGAGTCGTATCCAATAACAAATCACACTAAATGTTAAAAATGTGAGTGTTTGCCACTCGCTTTTCTATTGGACGTGAGGTGTGTGTGTGTGTGTGTGTGTGTGTGTGTGTGTGTGTGTGTGTGTGTGTGTGTGTGTGTGTGTGTGTGTGTGTGTGTGTGTGTGTGTGTGTGTGTGGACGTAAACAAACCTCAGGAATACAACTAAAGTTTGTATTCTGTCGGGTTACTCTGCCACCAGTACAGAACATCTGAACATCCCACACCTGTCAATCACTAGTTAAACCATGCGTGTGTTGACTCTCACTAGCATATATATATATATATATATATATAATTATTTGTGTGTGTGTTTGTGTCTATAATCTATATGTGTATCTATAAACTATTAAAGGGGACCAACATTCATATTCTTTACCATATTCTTTATTATTTTTTTATGTTCAGGCCCTTTGGATAAGAACTTCCACCATGACTTGTTTCGCACTTTGGACATAAAGTAATGTGTTGGTGTGTGTGTGTGTCTGTGTGCCCGCCCTTGCAGGTGAGGGGTCGTTGCCGTGGTGATGAGCAGTAGTGAGTGTTTTGGGTGCGGTCGCAGCGGCCACTGGATCAAGAACTGTCCTAACGGCGGGGGGCGGGGCCAGGGCCGTGGCCGTGGAAGGGGGCGGGGCAAAGGTATGCTCTCTCCCTGTGTCTACCTGTATGTCTGTCTGTCTGTCTACCTGTATGTCTACCTGTATGTCTGTCTGTTTAACTGTGTCTGTCTGTCTACCTGTCTATCTACCTGTATGTCTGTCTGTTTACCTGTCTATCTACATGTATCTGTCTGTCTACCTGTCTATCTAACTATCTGTCTGTTTATCTACCTGTATGTCTGTCTGTTTAACTGTGTCTGTCTGTCTGCCTGTCTATCTACATGTATCTCTGTCTGTCTACCTGTATCTGTCTGCCTATCTTTTCAGACTGATATTTGTATCTGTGTGTAGATAGTGTTTTCTTTTTCTGTTATTAATTCATATTAGTTCACATTATCTTAATGGTTCGGGTGTTATTAATTCATATTAGTTTAAATTATCTTTGTTTCTGCTGTTATTAATGTATATTAATAAACATTATCTTTATGTTTCAGGTGTTATTCATTCTTATGAATTACCATTATCTTTATGTTTCTGGTGTATTAATTACTATTATCTTTATGTTTCTGGTGTTCAGATATGTTCTGCTTCCGCTGTGGAGAGCCAGGACATGTAGTGAAAGACTGTGATAAGACCGAAGATGGTGAGTACACACACACACACACACACACACACACACACACGCACACGCACACAAACACTCACTTACTCCAGATTAGTGATCAGATCGATCGTTCTCTTCTAATTATTAAATGACTCCCTGGTGAGATGATTACAGAAGATGTGTCTTCATCTATTGTGTGGGCTTTCTATTGCTCTTTAGATTCTGATCACTTCATAAAAAGGGGGAACGTGGCACATACTCAAAGCAAAGGATTGACTCCATTGTAGTGCTGTAAATCCTTCATTTACCATTCTCCATATGGTCCATGTAATAAATAACAGAAAGTCAAAACAGATAAGGGTTGATTGAGTGTCACTTTACTTAAGTACTCAAAGAACAGATGGTCAAGAATCCTTCCATCCCAGCTGTCTGAGGGCCAATTTGGCCATTGTGAATACCTCCACGCGTGTATGAGTACTTAAGTACTCATACACGCGTGTCTAAGCCGTATATCTATCGTCAACGGGTATAGCTGTCTCCTGCATGTTACGTCACTGTGGTGCACGTTATACTAACAGCGATACTCATCATGTGATTGTTCACATCATGTGATTGTTGTCATTGTGTAACCGGTTGCGTTGCGGTGCTTTTCAGCGTGCTACAACTGTGGCGGCGGCGGCCACATCTCTAGGGAGTGCAAGGAGCCGAAGAAGGAGCGCAAGCATGTGTGCTACACCTGTGGGATGGCAGGCCACATGGCGCGTGAGTGCGACCAAGCCAACGGCGCGGCGTGCTACATCTGCGGGAAGGCGGACCACCGGGCCCGCGACTGCCAGCACGCCAACGAGCAGAAGTGCTACTCCTGTGGCAACTTTGGACACATCCAGAAGGGCTGTGAGAAGGTCAAATGCTACAGGTGAGACTCTGTCCTCTACACCCTACTGCCTCCCTACATGTGTGTAGTACTTAAGTTTAGCACTAATGTGTCACTTTGTGTAGTACAGTGTGTAGTATTGTTATACTAAGGTGTAGTACAGTGTGTAGTGCTGTAATAGTATGTGTGGTACAATGTGTAGTAGTGTGTGTAGTACTGTAGTACTAATGTGAAGTACTGTGTGTAGTACAGTGTGTAGTACTGTAATACTAAGGTGAAGTACGGTGTGTATTACAGTGTGTAGTACTGTAATACTGAGGTGTATTCCTGTGTTTCAGGTGTGGTGAGACTGGCCATGTAGCGCTAAACTGCAGCAAGTCTTCTGACATGAACTGCTACAAATGCGGAAAGGCCGGTCACCTGGCGAAGGAGTGTCTGGAGGCCACCGAATAACACACACACACACACACACACACACACACACACACACACACACACACACACACACCTACACACACACCTACACAAACACACCCTCCCGCTATCATTCATGGTCATGTTTCTTTTACTTTTCAAATTGTCTCATCCTCCTCCCTATTGGTCCAGAGGCATGTCCGTCAGACAACGACAGACTCTTTGTGTGTTCACTTCCTTGTCACCATGCGATGAGCTTTGTTTAATATCCCTCTCAGCCCATTGGCTGAGACAGAAGTGGTGTAATACCGCACCTACTAGCAGAGAAGCTGAGCTTGGGGAAGAACAGTAAGTTGTTGAAGATCCTATCTTCCAATTACATGATTTTATTCCTGACCGAGAGCTTTGATTGGCCCACAGGGCAATACATGGAAAGTTCATATTCTAGCGCTGCATTATGGTTTGGACCAGTGAGCTGACAGCTCCTACTCAAGAGCAACACGACACAGTACAGCGTGTTGATATCAGGAAAGTAAATAAAAACACAAATTGAAGTTTGGTTAAAGGAGAATGTTTTCAAAAAACTCAAGATGTTATTTTTGTACAATATATCACTTCTGTAAAGATATGATTTGCTTGTAGTCGTGGAAGGAAGAGAACAGCTGTACTTCAACCGTTCAATAAACATGGAGCTGGCCGGGCCGCGGTGTCCTGTCTTACTATCACAGCTGCACCCGTCTCACTGACATCACAGCTACACCTGTCTTACTGTCACAGCTACACCTGTCTTACTTTCACAGCTACAACAGTCTTACTGATGTCACACAGCTTTACCTGTCTTACTTTCACAGCTACACCTGTCGTAATGACGTCACACAGCTTTACCTGTCTTACTTTCACAGCTACACCTGTCTTACTGACGGCACACAGCTTTACCTGTCTTATTTTTACAGCTATACCTGACCTTCTGACATCACAGCTACAGTTAAATTGTTAATTTCATCAATATGCATCTCTACCCATCTGAGAGGCATAATTTATTAATTGGGGTGGGGGTGCATTCGCTAGATTCCACTGAATCCTACACACGGCATCTTCAATATTTAATCAAGATATCTGGATCTGAAGTTAATGCATCTTAAAATGAATCTTGCATAGAAGCTATTCCCAGAGGTGCATCTTAGGACTAGGCTCACAAATCTGCCTTTAGAAGAACATCTAATGCAGGGCAGACTCCTGCCAGAGGTTTGGCTGTAGCTTTGAGAGGCAGACATCTTCAGGCCCCAGGAAGAAGGACGGGGACAGACGACCGGACGACTGAGCTGCCTCAACCTCAGTCAAGACAGCAACAACCTGATTACCTGCTGGATCCATCACAACTCTGAGATTCGTTGTCAATCACCTTTGTTATATGCGGACATTACATAAGTGATGAAAGTGTATGAATATTTAATTCATAGTGGAGTGTGGAGCCACTGCAGAACGAGTTTATAGTTCTAATAGAAACCCTTATGTACAATTGTAAGACAATAAAATGCTATTGTAGAAAGAACGTCTGGTTTTAGTTTCTGTAAACAAAATGCCCCCATAATCTACCTGCATACAAAGTTTAAGTTTAATTTTACATTTATGTATTTATTAAATACATTGTGGAGACACTACGTTGAATACACTAAGCGTTAACTAAACGATCGATTAGGAATAATGTAATAAAATACATTTATTTCAGTATTTATTATTGGCTATATTTATTCATTTCATAGGCATATTAATGTCTACTTTGTATCACCATGGTTAAACCGTCCCCCGCCGCCAGAGGGACGTTGTCCTACGTGGCCTGGTTTTTATCGTTGACGGTTTTAATGTCATTCAACTGGCACGTTGTACCTTTTTAATATAGTTTAAGTAAAAATCGTATTTTGATGTATTTGAAAGGGGTCCATAAAGAAAGAACATTTAAATATTTTTTATATTTGACCGGTTTGGGATCTTTCAACTCTGACCTCCGGGGGAGTGCTTCCGGTTTGATTGGCGCGTGAGTTCCTTTTGCGTTCGGGTGGTTTATCAACAAATGACAATATATATTTATCCTATATAAGTATATATATAAATATTAATATCATATTAAAATCCGAATTATTAATATACATTACTATAACTGCCTGGTCTACAGAGAAGAACCCTAAACCACAGACATGGTAAGAACCACGAGCCACTAACAAGTACTAGTACACTAGTTAATGCAGTAGTAATGGTAACGTTACTGATTAGAAGTTCTTATTAAAATAACTTATTAGAAGCTGTTTTTAATTAACAGCACTGCTTAGAAGTAGTAGTAGTAGTAGTAATAGTTGTTTGTAGTCTTTGTAGTTGGTAGTAACGTTACTAGTAGTTCAGAGTAATAGTTCTGAAGTTGTTAATAGTAATAGTACTTTAATAGCAGTAGTGTTCTCCCCCCTCTCCCTTACAGAACGTAGGTTCTAGGTAGAACCTCTGTATATAGAAGGATAGAGAGACACAAGCGAGGGGACCTGCATCAAGCTATATATACTCATCTTGAGTTTATCAACCAGATGGTAGATATTAGTGGTTATTGATCACGTCTGGGATCAATATTGTAGTGTATTGTAGCTTATCCTATCCAGAAGTTCAGTCTAAGTATTAAAGAGTTGTGGAATTTTATCATTTATCATCGTAGAAGATTAATACATTTATGAGTCGATGATTGCGATTATGAGTATGCGTTACCCTTACGATGTAAATGGTTCTCTACCAGTACATATTCGTACTAAAAGCCAGGCCGTGATGTCCTCATGTGTCTTGTTTCTCTCTTTGTTTCCAAACAGGCTCGTAATGCTGAGAAGGCCATGTAAGTAGCTGTAGTGTTCGTTGATTAGTTGTGTTTTAGTCGTTATACGAGTTATACTAGTTCTATTAATAGTATAACTATTGTTTTACTTATTATATATGTTATACTAGTAGTATAACTATTGTTTTACTAGTTATAGTAGTTCTGTTAGTAGTGTAACTATTGTTTTACTTATTATATATTTTATACTAGTAGTATAACTATTGTTTTACTAGTTATACTAGTTCTGTTAGTAGTGTAGCTGTATTGTTTTACTTATTATATATGTTATACTAGTAGTATAACTATTGTTTTACTTATTATATATGTTATACGAGTAGTATAACTATTGTTTACTAGTTATACTACTTCTGTTAGTAGTGTAACTGTATTGTGTTTTGCTATCAGGACGGCTCTGGCCAGATTCAGACAAGCCCAGCTGGAGGAGGGCAGAGTGAAGGTACCATCCTCCTCCTCTACTCTACTCTACTCTACTCCCTGCTTTATTCTCTTCTCTTCTCCTAGATTTGATTCTTTATTCCATTTGATTATATTATTCTCTATTCTATTCTCCTCTCCTTTATTCTTATCCTTTTTCTCTTCCTCCACTTATACCTCCTCTTCTTGTGTGTGTGTGTGTGTGTGTGTGTGTGTGTGTGTGTGTGTGTGTGTGTGTGTGTGTGTGTGTGTGTGTGTGTGTGTGTGTGTGTGTGTGTGTGTGTGTGTGTGTGTGTGTGTGTGTGTAGGAGAGGAGACCGTTCCTGGCGTCAGAGTGCTCTGATCTCCCTAAAGCTGAGAAGTGGAGGAGACAGGTAGCCATCTTTTATTCACTTCATGGAACTAGTTTCAACATGTTCATGTTATTATTAGTCCTATGCATTATTCATGTTAATAGTTTCTACACTTCATTTATATTATTAATAGCTTGCTTCTACACATTATTTATAGTTTATTGGGGGTCAAGCAGCGAAGCTGCGAGACAACCTATTGTTATTGTACGTTTTCCTATTATTATTATTATTTTCCTGCCATTGGAGTCTATGGCAGCCCATAAAACACCATGGTAAAAATTTGTGAAATTTAGGACACACTGATTCAGGACAGTCCCATAAGCCCTCAACATATCATAGCCAAACTTGGTACATAGACTCATGACATCATCCAGGGGACACCCAAACAACTTGGTGACCTTTGACCTCAGGGGGACGTCAAACAGGAAGTGAGCTAATATCTCTGCAAGGCCTTCATGTATCCAAACCAAACTTGGCTCATAGTCTTATGACCCTATCCTGATGATGCCCAAGTAATTTGGTGACCTTTGACCTCTAGGGGGGCGAGTCTGATAATATCTCAGTCGATCTCTTATTTTTTGATGTGAAACTTGTTGAAAGTGCTGAAGGCCATGTGTCTGACGTAGATCTATCTTGTTGCTGTGGCTACTCTGGTCTATTCTGCAAATTAGTTTATGGAGTCCCATTCTGCTTGACCCCCACATCGCTGCTTGCAGCTACATTTCTATTTGTATTCATGTTTTAACTATAGCTTGTACACATTATTTATATTTATAAAAACCTAGTTTCTAAACATTCATATTAATATTGCACATCATTGATTATGCGAGTGCTGCTTATAGTTAAAATGTGTGTATTTTGCAGTTGGCCTGTTACATCCACTTTGTTTTGTCACCTTAATCACTGAACTTTTGTCTCATTTCTACACATTATTAATAAAGCCATTGTTAATATTAATCTAGTTTATGCTTGTGTGTGTTTTAGATCATCAGTGAGATCTCTAAGAAAGTGGCGCAGATCCAGAATGGTGAGTAACCTTTGACCCTCCTTTAGCGCCCCTAGGAGTGGATTACCTATCTTACGCCAAGGCCACTTGCAAAATTATTGATTATTATTATTACCAGGGTTTTTATTCATATTTCTGAATATATTGCAGGACCTCCATGTCTCTGAAGGAAACATGAGAGGGACCTACATGTCTTTGTACTATAATGTGTTCATAATATGTGTGTGTATAATATGTGTGTGTGTGTGTGTGTGTGTGTGCAGCCGGTCTGGGGGAGTTCCGGATCAGGGACATGAACGATGAGATCAACAAACTGCTGAGGGAGAAAGGTCACTGGGAGGTCAGGATCAAGGAGCTGGGAGGGTCAGACTACGGAGTGAGTATCCTCGTCATCAATACGCAAATATCATTTATTAATCTTACACAACATGATTGTTTATTTATTATGATTATGAGTTGGGTCGTCATGGTAACCGTGCAAGAATTCATGGTAACCTGTGCGTTGTTGTCATGGTGTGTTGTGTTGTTGTTGCCACGGTGATGGGGCTGTATACAGGACTGACAATGTTTTATGATTGGAGCTTGGTTGGATACTAGAAGGGTCTACACAACGTACCGCCACCCGCTGGCCAGAAGACCACATCGCAGCAATAGTCAATTCATGAAAGTCAGAGATGATTGTATTTGATGCTTTCTTTCTTTGGTGGTTTGAATTTTCGGACTGTGAAATAATTTTGCATTACATTAGTTTCCAATTAACTGTAGGAATAACCCCAGTCATGGTAGCGTGTGGGTTGTCATTAGGGGGGAAATAGATCCCATCAAGACGACACCCAGCAACGCAAACCTGCACACCTTAAAGGCTGGCAGGGCAGAGACAGGAAGGACACCTGGGTTCAGCACCTTAACAAGAGCGCTTGCTTCCTGCAGAGAGTCGGACCGAGGATGCTGGACCATGAGGGGAAGGAGGTTCCTGGTAACCGTGGTTACAAATACTTTGGAGCCGCCAGAGACCTGCCAGGGGTCCGAGAGCTGTTTGAGAAAGAACGTACGCACGCACGAACACACACACACACACACACACACACACACACACACACACACACACACACACACACACACACACACACACACACACACACACACACACACACCCGGAGGAAGAGGGCTGAAACAGTACAGTATGAGTAGTGACAGTATGGTGTGTAGGTACAATGTGTGTAGTGACAGTAGGGTTTGTTGTGTAGCGGCGGCTCTGGCCCGCAGGAACCGGGCGGAGCTGATGAAGGACGTGGATGCAGAGTATTACGGTTACCGTGACGAAGACGACGGAGTCCTTCTTCCTCTGGAGCACGAGTATGAGAAACAAGGTGTGTGCGTAAACATAGTGTACATGTGTGTGTATTAGGGCTGCTCGATTATGGAAAAAATCATAATCACGATTATTTTGGTCAATATTGAAATCTCGATTATTCAAACGATTATTTTTGAGTTTGAAAACATGATGCATTTATTCATAATTTCTCTCCAAAAAAAACACTTTGTAAATGAGAACTTTGAAATTTCCCCTTAAAAAATATACACAAAATGGTCAAATAGAAAATAATGTCCAGATATGAATCCAGCTGTTCTGCAATTTCTATTAAAAAAATATATATATTATTATTATTTTTTTATTATTTTATCATTTCAACTCGATTATATTCGTTTGGTGATCGTTTCACTCTGAAATCGAAATCGCGATCAAAATTCGATTAATCGCCCAGCCCTGGTGTGTATACATATAAGGTGTGTGAGGCGTATATAGTAATGTGTGTTAGGTTGTATTATGTGTGAGTGTATATTATTATGTATGTGTGAGCGTGTATTATGGGTTTTGTATAATAATATGTGTGTGTGTATATTCTAATGTATGTGTGAGTGTGTATTATGTGTTTTGTATGATAATGTGTGTATATTCTAATGTGTGTGTGAGTGTGTATTATAATGAGTTTTGTATGATAATGTGTGTATATTCTTGTGTGTGTGAGTGTGTATAATAATGTGTGTATATTCTAATGTGTGTGTGTAGCTGTGATTGAGGCGGTGGAGCGCTGGAAGGCGGAGCTCTCTGTTCGGCTAGCAGGAGGTCAGAAGGAGGAAGAGGAGGAGGAGGAGAGCCTTTACGCCAAGGGAACAGAGGAGGTCAGTCATCAGTAACCCTGATCAGAGCAATATATCAATAACCCTGATCAGAACAACCTGTCCGAACCTGTCCTGATCATATTGATCATTCATCTACTATATGACCTGATGATAGTAATAATGTTGATCTGTCATCTACTATATTACCTGATTATAATAATATTATTGATCAGGGATCTACTATATTACCTGATCATAGTAATATTATTGATCAGGGATCTGCTATGGGTCCCGATCATAGTAATAATGTTGATCAGTGATCTACTTTGTGTCCTGATCATAGTAATAATGTTGATGAGGGATCTACTATGTGTCCTGATCATAGTATTAATGTTGATCATTGATCTACTATATGACCTGATCATAGTAATAATGTTGATGAGTGATCTGCTATATGACCTGATCATAGTAATAATGTTGATGAGTGATCTGCTATGTGTCCTGATCATAGTAATAATGTTGATCAGTGATCTACTATATGACCTGATCATAGTGATAATGTTGATCACTGATCTGCTATGTGTCCTGATCATAGTAATAACGTTGATCAGTCATCTACTATATGACCTGATCATAGTGTTGATGAGTGATCTGCTATGTGTCCTGCCAGGGGGATGAGTTGATGTTAGAGCAGCAGGAAGAAGAGGAGGGCCTAGAGAGCTTCATCGCCCATGTCCCCGTGCCCTCGCAGAAGGAGGTCAGTCTCTCTCTCTCTCTCTCTCTCTCTCTCTCTCTCTCTCTCTCTCTCTCTCTCTCTCTCTCTCTCTCTCTCTCTCTCTCTCTCTCTCTCTCTCTCTCTCTCTCTCTCTCTCTCTCTCTCTCTCTCTCTCTCTCTGCCTCTTATCTCTCGCTCTACCTCAATAAAAAGGTTTTTATAATTTGTATCAAATTTGTATCATTTTATTGTAATGTGTGTGTGTGTGTGTGTGTTTGTGTGTGTGTGTGCACAGGTGGAGGAGGCTCTGGTCCGGAGGAAGAAGATGGAGCTGCTGCAGCGCTACGCCAGCGAGACGCTGCTGGCGCAGAGCCAGGAGGCCAAGACCCTGCTGGGCCTGTAGACAGACAGACGGACAGACCGAAGGACATACAGACAGGTCCTGCTGGGTCCGTAGAGACTGACAGACAGACAGACAGGCAGACCCGGCTGGGCCTGTAGAGACGGGACAGGAAGGCAGACAGACTGACAGGCTGACAGACAGAAAGAAAGGGGGGGGTGTGTGTGTGTGTGTATGTGTTTGTGTGTCCTGAGTATTGTTGGATGTTTTTTCTATAAGCTGTTTTCCTAATAAAATATCAGTGAACGTTATACTGTCTCTCTACCTGTCTGTCTCTCTTCCTCCAGTATGAAGCTGCTTCTCATCTCCCTCGGTATTGGGGGGTTCTGCTGTGTGTGTTACGTGCATTCAGGTGTAGAAGAAGCTGGTTACTATGGAGATATATAAATTGCTATATCATTTGGTGGGTTTAACATCAACATTGTTGGTGTAAAGTACATATTCTATATGTTGACCCGAATAAGTTGTCTGAACAGTAACCATGGTAACTGGGTTAGACTGAGGGGTCATCTGACTTCCATCAGGTCACTGATTGGTTGATTAGTAGCATTCCGCATCATGTGATTGGCCATTAGACTGCTGCATGTGACTGCATGACAAGTTCACACATCAGGAAGCCGATAAGGCCTCAAATATACTATCAGTAATCAGTTGTAGTAAATATGACCTATTCATTACTATATCAGTAATACTAGTAAATATGAATGATTCGTTACTATCAGTAATGCTAGTAAAAGGACCTATTCATTACCAAACTATCGGCAATATAAATAACTATAACCAATTAATTACTCTATCATCAGTTATATTACTACATCTCTAATGAATCTCTTTCTCTCTGAGCCAGTGTCTCTAGACCCTCTCTCTCTCTCCCTCCCTCCCTCCCTCCCTCTTGCTCTGAGTCTATTGACTAGTGTTCAGGGCTCCCTCTCTCTCTCTCTGAGGCCAGTGGTCAGGGCTCTCTCTAATTCAGTGTGTAGGGCTCTCACTCTCTCTCTCTGATTCAGTGTGTAGGGCTCTCTCTCTCACTCTCTCTGATTCAGTGTGTAGGGCTCTCTCACTCTCTCTCTGATCAGTGTGTAGGGCTCTCTCACACTCTCTGATTCAGTGTGTAGGGCTCTCTCTCTCACTCTCTGATTCAGTGTGTAGGGCTCTCTCTCACTCTCTCTGATTCAGTGTGTAGGGCTCTCTCACTCTCTCTCTGATTCAGTGTGTAGGGCTCTCTCACACTCTCTCTGATTCAGTATGTAGGGCTCTCTCTCACTCTCTCTCTGATTCAGTGTGTAGGGCTCTCTCTCACACTCTCTCTGAGGCCAGTGGTCAGGGCTCTCTAATTCAGTGTGTAGGGCTCTCTCTCTCTCTCTCCCTCTCTGAGCCCAGTGTTCAGGGCTCGCTCTCGCTCTCTGAGGCCAGTGTTCAGACCTCTCTCTCTCTCTCTCCCTCTCTCTCTCTATCTATGGCCAGTGTCCAGGGCTCTCTCTAATTTAGTGTGTAGGGCTTTATCTCAGTGGAGTGTGTGCTGCTAGGTTCGGCTCCAGAACAACTCGAGGCTCAAAGACGGCAGCATGCAGGTCCTGAGACGGAGGGTCCTGGACCGGCTCTTCCCCCAGACACGTGGACTGTGCTGGACTCAGCGCTCCAGCAGATCCAAGGTCAGCCCTGTTCCGTATCATCTATTCCTCCTGTCTGTCACATGTAACATAACATACTGCATATGTAATAGGATATAACAATATATATCCATGTTACATGTAACATAACGTATATGTTATCGGATATCAGGTAACTTATATATTTATTTGTTATAAGATATAAGATAACAAATATCCATGTTACATTGAACATTTTATGTGAAACATATAACTTATGGATATATCTATTATATGTAACATAAAATAATGTGTCGATATAGCTAGGTTATATTTGACTTAACATAGAAAATAGTTGTGTTATATATCACATATATCACATATATCCATGTTATATGTAACATAACATACAATGTAAACCTATGTTATATATACTATAACATCTATAACGTATACCTATGTAACATATAACATAACATCTATAACGTATATACTTTATTCCCTAACATGTCGTAGTTAAAAAATAAGGGTACATGCATTATTGGGGTAAGTGTAAGTGGTTTTGGATTAGGGTAAGGGTTAACCCATACCCGATTAAATAATGTATACATTAATACATAAGTTAAAGGGGTAGTCTTGAAGATCATTGTTTTGTTGTCTTTGGCACCATCTATAGCAGAAATAACAGGATGCCACCACACACAGAAGTAAGTTGAAGAGAAGTCTCTTGCGGTAGCTCCACCTACCCTCTGTGGGGGTAGCCCCGCCTACCCTTTCTTGCGGTAGCCCCGCCTACCCTCTCTTGTGGTAGCTCCACCTACCCTTTCTTGTGGTAGCTCTACCTACCCTCTCTTGTGGTAGCTCCACCTACCCTCTCTTGCGGTAGCTCCACCTACCCTCTCTTGTGGTAGCTCCACCTACCCTCTCTTGTGGTAGCTCCACCTACCCTCTCTGGTGGGTAAACATGGACAGCATTAGTAAATGATTGCTAGACCATTAGTAAACTGTTAATTAACTGTTAGCTACTGCTTATTACTGCTTTTACTAATGTTTAGGACTAAGTGTTTCTGTTTAAAGTGTATTCAGTTAATTCAGTGAAGTTTAGTAATCAAAGCCCTTCTACAACTCCTAACACAAAAATGTAGCTATAACCCTTATATTGAACTATATAACACGAACATTAATATGAAACACTTAACAGTTATATTAAACTCTACACACTGCTATCACTCATAGCTGAACTGAAACTCTACTTGGTAACCATTGTCATGGTGATGGAGACGAGCATGTGAGGATGTGCATGTGACTGCCCTCACATGCTGTCACTTAAAACATTACAGCTTCCCCTCCTGTGCACGTGTGTCTGTGTGTGGGTCTGTATGTGTGTATGTGTGAGTGTGCGTGTGTGTGTAGCCAGGTCTCCTAGATGATGTGGATGGGGTCCTAAGGTTTATATATATACATGTGTGTGTGTGTGTGTGTGTATGTGTATGTGACTGTGCGCATGTGTTTGTGTGTATTTGACTGTGTGTGTGTGTGTGTGTATTTGACTGTGTGTGTGTGTGTGTGTGTGTGTGTGTGTGTGTGTGTAGCCAGGTCTCCTCGTGGACGTGGACGGGGTCCTGCTCCGCGGCCGCACCGTGATCCCGGCCGCGCGGCGGGTCTTCCAGCGGCTGCAGGACACCGCGGGTCACTTCCTGTTGCCAGTCGTCTTCGTCACCAACGCAGGAAGTTGTCTCCGTCACAACAAAGCTCAACAACTCTCTGATATGCTGGGCATCAAGGTACAGTAGGCTGAGTAGTCTACAGGTCTAGTGCCAGCACTGAATATTCACTTCGGTCTCTGTCTTTGCATCTGTCTGTCTGTCTGTCTGTCTCTCTAACTGTTTGTCTGTCTGTCTGTCTGTCTGTCTGTGTGCAGGTGTCCCCAGACCAGGTCATCCTGTCCCATGGTCCTCTCCAAATGTTCCAGAGCTTCCATGAGAAGTGTGTCCTGGTGTCGGGTCAGGGCCCGGTGGAGGACATCGCCCACGAGTATCCTTACCTCGCTGCTCCTCCATCGCCTCCACCGCCACCATCACCACCACCTCCACCACAAAACACCAACACCACCACTACTACCACCACCACCTCCACCACACCACCACCACAACTACCATCTCCACCAAATTGCCTACACCACCATAACACCACCTCCATCACTACCATCACCACCTCCACCACAATCACTACCACCTCCACCACCACAACAGCACCACTATCATTACCACCACCACCACAATCACTACCACCTCATCAACCCCTCCATCAACACACCACCACCTCCGTCAATATTATTAGCGCAGTTATTCTCATTATTGTTTTGACCGCCTTAACCCTGAACCGAGCCTGGGCTTCACGAACGTCATCACCATCGATCAGCTGAGAGAACAGCACCCCCTGCTGGACATGGTGGATCACAACCGGAGACCGAGCGTACCTGTAGGTGGACGCCTCTAGTGGTCACAAAAGGAGCACCAATTACGGTGTTCTCCGAGTTTTCTGGGCTATTTCCGGTTCGACCAACCTCTGACCGGATCCAGACCGATAGTTTGAGGCAGTCGTACCGGGCGGTTAGGACTACAGGGTGGCTGGTCCGACAGAGTGTAGTCCTAGTGTGATCTTGAGATCTTTGTCCAAAGCGACTTACAGTTCATTTAACAATGAAGATACAACCTAAAAGGTGCAAGAATAATTTGAGTACATACAATTCATCAAACAAGCAAACTGCTTTAGGTGCTACAAAAAATATAATTTGTTCGGCCTATGACTTTTTATTGGTAATATCGACTGAATATATTTACAATAAGTGATTAATTCACACAAATGAAAGGTTAAATGTGAAATGGCTGAGTAGGTCATTGTTTAGGTTTAAGTATGAGTAATGGCTTAATGTGTTGTATTATCTGAGAGGAGTTACTTCAACATGAAAACATGAGAGTGTGAGTATTAGTGAGTAATCTTTGAATCTCTGTTCTAGGTTTCCCCTCAGGAGAAACGTCAAATAGAGGGTGAGTCAAACACTACGGCCCTCACTCAGGGTTAAGTTTAAGTATAAGAGTGTTATGGGGTAAGTTTTAAGGGTTAGTGTTTAGCAGTGAGTTTTAAGGGTGAGTGTTAAAGGGTAAGCTTAAAGGTCAAGGGATAGGTGTTAGGGGTAACTTTTAAGGGGTAAGTGTTAAGGGTTAAGGGGGCAGTACAGTGGTTCTGACCCAAATTAATTGATGGGCAAACCTAGAAGCAGAGCGCTTCTCTGAGCGGCCATGTGTATCTTCGCAGATCTGCTGACACAGATGTGCAGTGACGGACTGGGAGCAAAAAACGGCCCGAGCATTTGTAATTGTTGACCGGGGGGGGGGGGGAGGGGGAGATAGATAATGCGGGGCCGTGCGATCCCAACAAGCATGCCGCTCCGTGATTGGCCGGCCCAAATGGCCCACGAGAAGCCGCAGCCCTTCTGGCATCTGCCCAAATGCCAGACCGTCCAGTCCGTCACTGCAGATGTGTCATTTGGGATTTAGGGTCAGTGTGATCATATCTTCCCCCAGCTGTCATCCTGTTTGGGGAGCCAATCAGATGGGAGACCAACCTCCAGCTGTTGATGGACGTGCTGCTGACCAATGGGAACCCAGCGTCTCCTCACTGCCTCAACATGTCCACACAACTGCCCGTCCTGGCATGCAACACTGACCTGCTCTGGCTGGCCGACGCCCCCTCACCACGGTAATCATGATAACACCAGCCCCTGGATACTGTGTGCGTATGTGTGGATGTTAATTGTGTGTGTGTGTGTGTGTGTGTGTGTGTGTGTGTGTGTGTGTGTGTGTGTGTGTGTGTGTGTGTGTGTGTGTGTGTAGGTTGGGTCACGGTGTATTCATGCTGTGTCTGGAGAGTGTGTTTTGGAAGCTAGCAGGCCAGAGGCTACGCTACGAGGCTGTGATGGGGAAGCCCAGCCTCCTGACCTATCAGCACGCAGAGCTCGTCATCCGGCAGCAGACAGCCAATAAGGGCTGGGATACACCAGTTACGAACCTCTATGCTATAGGGTACTGTCTGTCTGTGTGTCTGTCTGTCTGTCTCTCTGTTTAACTGTCTGTTGTGTCTCTGGGTTAACCTGTCTGTGTGTCTGTTAGGGACAACCTGATGACAGATGTCTACGGGGCTAACTCGTACAACCGCTACCTGAAGCAGCAGCTAGCCGCTCCTGCTGCTAAGGCGCTAGCCCAGGGGAGGGGCGCCGAGTGGAGCGCCGCCCCCCTGCAGGTCGAAGGTCAGCTAGCTACGCCTAGCGCCACCCAGTGTCACTCTATCCTGGTACGTAACCTTTAACCTTTTCCCTTTAACATAGAGGACCGTAAAGTATTCCTAGAGTACAGTAAAGTATTCCTTGGGACAGTGAAGTATTCCTAGAGGACAGTAAAGTATTCTTAGAGTACAGTTAAGTGTTGAGTACAGTAAAGTTTCCTGGGAACAGTAAAGTATTCCTAGAGTACATTAAAGTATTGAGGACAGTAGTTTATGTTTTTTTTGTTTTTTTTCCAGGTCTGTACTGGTGTGTTCAACCCTGATGCTGCCTTGCCCATAGAGCAGGGCGGTGTGGACACAGAGCTGATGGAACCAGACTACATCGTGGAAGATGTGGAGGCAGCCATTGACCTCATCTTTCAGAAGGAGGGGTTTGACCTCTGACCTTATCCTCTCAGGAAACAGATAGCCTTCTGTCCATTGAATATGTAATAAAAAAACATAGTGCCTTCATGTTGTACTACTGGGCTCTTTTATGCAATAATTAAAGATAATAAAGCGAAAGCGTTTTGTCTGTAAAATTATGTTTGCTGTTTCTTTTACAAAAAACGTGTGCCTAAATGTTCTGATGTCTATTAAACCAAATTCTGATTAAATAATTTCTAATCCATTCGTGTTAAAAGGATCCCCTTACTTTTTTTTGTTTTTGTTTTTACATTATAATGATTGTTTATTAATTCAGGGTTATTAGGGTGAGGTGGGGGGTAGTTTTAGCTTTATGATTCTTAGGGTTATTACGATTAGCTGTTAGAGTAGTTTTAGCTGTTATGATAGGGTTATTTGGGTTATCTGTTAGGATCAGCTGCGAGTTATGTGAATGTTAACTGTTATAGTTTTAAGGATTATTTTTTAAGGCTTATTATGGTTACCTTTTAGGGTTGTTGTGGTTAATAGGGTTAACTCAGGGTTGGTAGGGTTATCTGTCAGGGTTATAAGGGCTGTAAGCATTCAAAATCTTTGTGCAAAAATTCTCCATGGGTTCCAATCACCTTTGGTCAGCTTTGGGTTGTTTACAATTATCAATAAAGAAGTCCTGTTATTGCACTTGTTCATGTTTCCATTGATGCTTTTACACCTAAGAGAAATTCAAACTGGGACTTGAACCCACAACACCGAACCAAACTTTACCACAGGACTTGAACGCAGCACCACCTATAACAACGTAACCGTAACCCAAACAATCGACACAGCCATAATGTGTCTATAAAATATTAACTAACTTATGGTTAGTTAACTAACAACAAACACCGTTAACCAAATAGCTTACTTAATACAAAATTACGTACTTAATAAATGCGTATAACAATTGCTCTCGTTTGTAATTCAGTAAATGATATATAATCTCGCGTTAACTCGTGGCGTTGCTACGTATAGTCTGCGCGCGCACCCCGTAATGTCACACGCGCCACTAGTATACGGAGGTGCGCGTGAACGACGAAGCGACGATTTCGTCAAAACTCACGACTTATAAAAGCATTCAGGCCATCAAGGTACTATGAACACTCCGTCTACGACTCTATTAGTAACGTTGATCTGAATGTTATAATCCACACCGATAAATGGATGCGTGAAGTGAGCACATGAATGAAACAGGCCGCTAGCTAGCGAGCTAATGTTTGCTATCGCCTGCTAGCTAGCTAATGTTTGTTAAAGCTAGTCAGCTAGCCAACTGTAGTTATGGCTAGTTAGCTATTTGATTAACGGTGATGGTGGTTCGTTGCCAGCTGCTGGTGAAGCTATTGATGTTGTGGCTATATGGTCGTGTCGTAGTAGTTGTAAACCGAGTTAGGAGCTAGTGGTTAGTAGCATTGGTTGATGATCTTATAGTTATTACAGTAATTCAGGCTAACGTCATTTAGACCCAGGTACTAGTGTTATCATTATATGCCATATTTGTGGGCAGATGTTAGCATTCTGGGGTTATGGTCAATGGATAAATGAAGGTCCTCCGGATTGATTGAAAGGACAATATCCGTCACTAGAAGCAGGGATGTGTTTACAACGAGCATGATGTGGATATGGCGGTTGAATGGGCTTCTATTCGCGGGAGGGGTTTATATGTAAACATTTAAGCAAAAAACGCATCAACTGCCTGAGATGCACACTATTGGTGCCTTCTATTTGTCTCGTAATCGCGACTTGCAGCTCGGGTGTGACGTCACATCCGTCTCGTAAAACGAGTGACCCCGGGTTTTTCGTTCTATTTGGCACACAACAAGACGAGTCGGAGCTCTGCTTTCTGCTCAAGAATCAGCATTGTTGTTATAGCAACATGGAGCGTCTCTAGCCAATTTCAGCGGCACAAGCTACAAAATAGGCGGTATTTAACACATAATAAGACTGTAACGACATGCCTATAGGTAACAGTATACAGTGCTATGTGTACGACTTCTTCATTTGGTTACAACAAAAACACAAGTGCTTAAAATAGTAGAAAACCACAATGTTTACTTATGTGATGCTCGGAGTAGCCATCTTTGTTACTGAACTCGGGGTCCTCTGAGTTCAGACGAGTTGACGAGTCGTTTTTACGACCTCGGGGGCGTGCTATTTGTAACTTCCGGTTCGTAACTCGGAAATCCGACTCGCAGATCGAGTCGGGTGGACAAATAGAAGGCACCATAAAGCCTATGTAGTCGTGATACCTACCCCAGACGTGTCACTTAAGGCTTCAAAATGTTGATTTTAAGTGTTAGGAGTGGACCCTAATGCGGTTCTACTACAGTACACGTACGTGTTAAAAAAACGTGTTTGGTATATAAATAAACACTTGTCTATTCTGTTGTTGATCCGTGTCATCGCTCTCCTCGCAGACCCGCTGCATCATGGCAGATGATCTGGACATTGAGGCGATGCTCGAGGCGCCGTTCCGAAAGGTGGGTGTCCGTATTCTCTCTCTCTATCGGTGTCTCTGTGCATTTCTGCTACACACCAGTCTTTAACCAGCCCTAGTATCTCCCTTACACACCCAGGTGAACTTGCTTACAGTTTGGCTAGTATTGTAATGTAGGTAAAGCAATGCTCAGAGACAGAACTTAGTGTTAGTTAGTTAGGGTTAGTTGATGTTAATGAACTGTACAGTTAACGCTTGGTGCTGATTGAATGTTGATGTGATGCTGCTGCCGTTCCTGTTCCACGATATGATAAATAAATTGCCCATCTATCTCTCTTTGTAGACTTGCCTAACGATTTCTCACCTCTACTCCCCTGAATGCCACTGTGATCTGTCAGAAACTTGAAGGTAGTAAAGCCCACCATGTATTGCTGTACTGTGGTCCCCATGGCAACATGACTGTACTGTGGTCCCCATGGCAACATGACTGTTCTGTGGTCCCCCACAGTAACGTGACTGCACTGTGGTTGGCATGGTAACGTGACTATGGTTGGGGTCTTTTTTAGACTTTTCCCAGGAACACCCCCCAACCGGAAGAGGATTCTGTGAGATGTAGTGAAAGATGTTAGCGTTACCATCAGTAGAGCTAGTGGCGGTATGGTAACTGTGCATGCATCTCTATCATCAGTCAGCAGGGCTAGAACACGCAAGGTTGCTACTACTGGTGCGTCAAACGTACACGTACGCAAGGGCCTACAGAGTCTACCTACACGACAACAGAACCCCGAAGTCCACAGAACTCCCTCCCCAAACTAGCGACCGACCGATATGTTGGGAGGCCAATATTGGGGCTACGATAATTTACTGGCATGTGGGGCAATTGGATAGTTATGACTAGTGACTATGGCAGCCCTTTTGCTGCTGTTTGAGGTGCATAACTAGTGATAATGGCAACACTCTTGCTGTGGTTGGAGGTGCAGTAGGAAGTTCATTAGGACATTTGTTTACTCTCAACCGATGTCTTGGATTTGTAACATATGCTTTGGACAATCTTTGCGAGCAATCTATGAGAGCATTCTACACAGCCTAGGGTTGTGCCATTCCATCACACATCGTCTGATCACGATTGGCAGGGGGAATCTGCCATCTCATACGTAAGGCTATTGGTTTTGTGTCCACTGGGGTGGTTCTGGTTAGGGATGAGAATAACTCAAATTTTTCATGGTCGAATAATCAGTGGGTGGTATGAACGAATAATCGATTATTCGATGTGTGCCGACATTCACAAAGGCAGCCATGGATCATCGGCAAGAAATCACTTGATATCTTAAACGCAAAAAAAAGTGATCAGTGTTTGTGTTGTAATAGTGCTACAGAACCAACATTAGTTCCGTCCGTTAATTCTTGTTTATTTGAATGGGAAAAAATGTTAACGGTCCAAATGTTAAAAATCGACTTTGACCCTCAAGAACGAATAATCGAATATTCTGACCCATCCCTAGTTCTGGTTGAGCGCTGTTGGGGTGGTGGTGCTGGATTGGGGTGGGGGTTCTGTTGGAGCTGGGTTGGGGCTTTGGTGGGGCCGTGTGGGGTGGGGGTTCTGTTGGAGTTGGGCTGTGTTTGGGTTGGGGTTCATGTCGAGCTTGGTTGTGGAAGTGGTTGTGGGTCTGTCTGGGGGTCTGTCGTCGTGTTCGTTGACTTTGTGCAAAGTTTGCCTTGGTGCGATGTTTTGTGCATGAATGGTCAGGATCAGCTATAATAGGCAGTAGGACTACTGCCTACTACTGCCAGTAGGACTTCCAGTAGGACTACAGCCTACTAGGACTACTGCCTACTACTGCCAGTAGGACTACTGCCTACTATAGCAGTATGTCTATTTGACGCCGTAGGGAAAGCTCAGGAACTTATTTTCTTCAACAGCAGTTCAACGACCCTCAGTGTTAAAGACGTAGCATTAATATGTCATTGATGCCAACCAATCATCCGTCAGTTGTGAGTTAAAAAGTATGGTTGGTGACAGGTTGAAGGACACACACAGGAGCTGTAGTGTGAGACGGGTGGGTTAGGGCTGGTTACTGTTAGGTCAGGGTTAGTTAAGGCTAGTCGCTTAAGGTTAGAGGGTTAGTTACAGCTTGTTAGGCTTATTGGGTTCTGGCTGGTTAGGTGTAAAGGGTTATCTTTAGTTAGGGTAAGTTGAGGTTCATGGGTTAGGGAAAGCTAGTGGGACAGATTTAGTTGGTAAGTAGGTTAGAAGGAATTCCTTGGCTTGGCATAGTTGGGTATTTGGTTAGCTAGTGTTAAGTTTTGGGTTGGTTTGGGTGGGTTAGTTAATTAGGATTAGTTATGATTATTTGGTTAGGATGAGTTATTTGGATAGTGAGGGTTATTGGGTTGGATTGTCAGGGTTATTATGTAAGGCTTATTGGGTTTGTTAGTGCGAGTTAGTGGGCTAGTTAAGGTTAAAGCATTGGTAAGAGTTAGCTGGCTAGTGGGTTAGGTAGTTAAGTTAATTGGGTTGGTTAGGGTTAGTTAGTTAGGGTTAGTTTGGTGACTAAGCCATCTGACTCCCTGTCTGCTTCAGGGCCCTCAGGAGACCCAGCCACACCGCTGAAGACGGCCCCCCCCCACTGCCGGAGCTCCAAGCTGGGCCGCAGCCTAAACTCTAGCCTGGGGACCGACTCTGGGCCCTAGTCACTAGACATGACCAGACTATGACAGCCACCACCCCTCCCATGCCCCCCTGACTTTTAAGAGACCCGACCTCTAAAAGAACATTGTTGACTACAACTGATTAAATTATGTCTATATTCTCTTCCCCCACCCTGTCAACGTTGCGTCGGTTCGCCCTCATCCTGTTCTCTCGACCTGCAGGAAGAGCCCAAGAACATCATCTCCCCGAGACATGAAGAACACAGCAAGAAGTAAGCCTTTGACCTGTCTCTCTGTCTCTCTGCTTTTCTCTCTCTTCTCCTCCTCTCTGTTCCGGTCTCTCTACTCCTCTCTGTTGCTGTCTATCTGTTCCAAGTACATAAATATTTTTTCTTGATGTTGGAGTAATTGAATACACCATCTCAGTAGTGCTATACATTTCACTTTCAGGGATGGCCACTAAACATCTGCAAACAAACCTTTTAGAAATGGCGAAGGCTTTATTTAGGACTAATTCATTATATATCCTGTTTCATACCTTTGCAAAAATACACATCAAAATATGTGCATGCCACTGAGCATTATAGGCTACCTCTGTATGAGTTTTTCTAAGACTTAATAAACCTGAATGAAATTAAGTGTTCATCTGGGCTGCATGTCAATACATATCTTGTGATTGGTTCGCTCCCTCCACGTGAACACATCTTTTGTCTTGACGGACAAAATCTCAATGTGCCACTCCAGGCAATGTTACTATTTTCCTTCACAACACAGCCGTACAGGCAGGGGTATGGTGATGTGACTAGGTCTTGAGCAGGCAAAGTGCCGTTGCAGATTTCCCTGGAACATCGATCTCTGTTCCTATTCACTCATGACCGATGACCCCATGCAGGTAATCTCCTGGTACTTTGCATGGTAAGAACGCATGTGTAAAAGTACCTAATCCAGCCCACTGTTGGCACTGCTGCAACAGGGGGTTCAGGGGGGGCTTTCTGTGTGGGGTTACCCCCCCGCCTTGCCCGTAACCAGTGCAGGGGCACCACACCTGGGGTGGGTTCCCTCACTACCCTGTGGGAGCACACCACTCCTAGCCAGGATGAGTTAATTTCAGAGGATACATTTCCCCAGGGATCAATAAGTATATCAAATCGTAGTGTTCTGATTGGCTGTCATCTGCTCCAACAGGAAGAAGCGCAGTCGGAGTCGTGAGAAGAAGAGGAGCAAGAGCCGCGAGAGGAAGAAGAGCCATGACAGGAAGCGCCGCCGCAGCCGTGAACACAAGCGCAGTCGGTCCAGGAGCCGTGAGCGCAGCGGCCGCTACCGCGACCACCACAAGACCAGCGTGTACATACCTCCCTCAGACTAGCTTTGACCAGCCTCCAGCCATGTAGCTTAGCGTGTTTGCAGCTTTCGGCAACATAGACTTGTCAGTAGCATCCTGATACGTAGGTTAGCTTATTAGTAGCATCCTGCTACATAGGTTAGCTTGTAAGAAGCATCCTGCTATGTGGATTTGCTTCCAACTAACAATCTGCTGCATAGATTAGCTTTAACAAGCATCCTGCTATGGGGATGACTGATCTGTACTATGAGTTACTACAGGTTTCACTCTGTATCAACAATCAATTAATTCATATCATTAGTACCCTCTTAATTAGCTCTTCTCTGGCTCCATGTCTGTGTCTCTGGGTCCATGTCTGTCTGTCTCTATGTCTATCTTCATGCCTGTCTCTGTCTGGTCTCTTTGTTGACAGGCGAAAGAGGTCCAAGAGTAAGAGTCCTGTGAAGAAGGAGCGGTCCAGTCCAGTCAGGTAAAAGCCGCTCCACATGTTCATTATGTTGTCATCTATCATCACTGTTTATACACTGAGTATATATATGTGCGTGCGTGTGTGTGTGTGTGTGTGTGTAGGCAGCCCATAGACAACCTGACCCCAGAGGAGCGGGACTCCAGGACCGTGTTTTGTATGCAGCTGGCTGCCAGGATACGACCCCGTGACCTGGAAGAGTTCTTCTCTGCTGTGGGCAAGGTAACCATGGCCACCAAACAGCAGGGCAGCATCACACACACAAGCTAGGGGTCCACGATGGGGATTTCACTAAGCCTGACTGATTATTACCTAATTAACCTATTACCTAATTAACCTATTATTAACAGAAAGTTATAGGCGATATAGTAAATATTTAAAGAAACCATTGGAAACTAGTTCAAATGACCAGTACTCAAACTCAGTTTCTCTAAGGGAACTTAATGCAACATTCAAATAAATATAAAAAGGCCCTAAACAGAACAAAGCTTACATTATTAGGAATCCACCTGCATTAGAAAGTGTGATGAAATACAGGGTAGATCAGGTCATAAGATACTAATTCCTTGCTGTTCTTGTCTCGTGCCCAGGTACGAGATGTGCGGATGATCTCTGACAGGAACTCCCGCAGGTCAAAGGGCATCGCCTACATAGAGTTTGTGGAGGCAAACTCTGTTCCTCTGGCCATCGGCCTCTCGGGTCAAAGACTACTGGGAGTTCCCATCATAGTGCAGGCCTCCCAGGTAATAAGATCTCCACTATCTAACCCTAACCCTCCCAGGTAATAAGATCTCCACTATCTAACCCTAGCCTCCCAGGTATATATCCACTATCTTACACCAGTTAATTAGATATCAACTATAACAACTAGCCGCCGAAATAATTGGTTATCCACTATCTCACCGTAAACCACGGTAATTCTATATCCACTGTCTAACCCTAAGCCCTAATAAAGATATAGTTGTATGATGTCTGTTTACACATGTGTGTGGTTTGCTCCCTGTGTAGGCAGAGAAGAACCGGGCTGCGGCGCTGGCTAACAACCTGCAGAAGGGCAACGCTGGGCCCATGCGGCTCTACGTAGGCTCGCTGCACTTCAACATCACAGAGGAGATGCTGCGCGGCATCTTTGAGCCTTTTGGACGGGTAAGCATACACCACCCTGCTAGCATGAGGTAGCATACACCACCCTGCTAGCATGAGTTAGCATACACCACCCTGCTAGCATGAGGTAGCATACACCACCCTGCTAGCATGAGGTAGCATACACCACCCTGCTAGCATGAGGTAGCATACACCACCCTGCTAGCATGAGGTAGCATACACCACCCGGCTAGCATGAGGTAGCATACACCACCCTGCTAGCATGAGTTAGCACACACCACCCTGCTAGCACCAGTTAGCACACACCACCCTGCTAGCACCAGTTAGCACACACCACCCTGCAGAAAAACACAATTTCACTTAGTACTTATTAATAAATTCTAATAAATAAATTATATATTATATTAATAAATGTTAATTTAATACCTGTGTGTTTGTGTGTAGATTGAGAGCATTCAGCTGATGATGGACAGTGAAACGGCACGCTCGAAAGGCTATGGCTTCATTACGGTAAGACAACTACCTCCTCTTCCTCTTCTCATCCTCCTTTCAACTCTCCTGTCCTTCATCAAGTCCTCCATCATCTTCATTTTTTCCTAATTTGAAAGGTGAATCATGTGTGTGTGTTAGTTTGCAGACGCAGAGTGTGCTAAGAAGGCCCTGGAGCAGCTGAACGGGTTCGAGCTGGCCGGCCGGCCGATGAAGGTGGGTCATGTGACTGAGAGAAGCGACTCCTCCAGTGCCTCCTCATTCCTGGACTCTGATGAGCTGGAGCGCACTGGCATCGACCTCGGAACCACGGGACGCCTGCAGCTTATGGCCCGTCTGGCTGAAGGTGTGTGTGTGTGTGTGTGTGTGTGTGTGTGTGTGTGTGTGTGTGTGTGTGTGTGTGTGTGTGTGTGTGTGTGTGTGTGTGTGTGTGTGTGTGTGTGTGTGTGTGTGTGTGTGTGTGTGTGTGTGTGTGTGTGTGTGGTCACATAGTATAGCGCTAACTGTATTATAACATGGTGTGTGTGGTAGGTACCGGTATGCAGATACCCCCTGCGGCTCAGCAGGCTCTACAGATGAGTGGAGCCATTGCTATCGGCGCCATGGCTGCTGTCTCAGGTACACACTTCTCTATCTGCCAGGTGTCCGACGAATCGCTGTTTGAACCTTGCCACGATGGAGTAATTTCCGGCTATACATTTGAATACACCTACTGTTCAGTCACTTGCACACAGCTCCAACATACACCACCATCCAACAATAGACTATCACCCGAACCCTCCAGCCCCGATTCCACGAGTTCAGCGGCAAAAAACTTTGTCCGTAAACCGCCGCAAACGGTTTGGCACGTTGGCAAGATGTAGGTGTCTGTTGGATCAGTGTGCAATCACCTGAAGGATACAATGAGGTGTTCTCGGCCCCAATGCGATTGGCTGGCCAATGAGGCTCCAGACCTCAGGGAGTGAGTGGAATCAATCGGACGTTTGGCACAACAGAGCGTGACGATGTGTGTCTTCTGTTTTCAGCGGCCATGAACCCAGGGATGAACCACGGGATGAATCAACAGATGAACCACGGGATGAATCAACAGATGAACCATGGGATGAATCAACAGATGAACCACGGGATGAATCAAGGAATGAACCATGCAATGAACATGAATGCGGCCACGATGAACCTGCCCTCCCAGCCTCTGGCCACACACTGCTTCCAGCTGTCCAACATGTTCAACGGCAGCACGTAAGTTTCATCGCACCTCTCCTTACTGATGATATGATTGCAACATCAGTCCAAACACAACAACTCTGACTACAGCGCTGACCTCGATTGCAATGTTGTTGTTGTATTTACTAGTGTTATTATTTGTGTTTAGTGAGGAGGCACCTGGGTGGGACATGGACATCCAGCATGATGTCATCGAGGAGTGTAACAAACATGGCGGAGTCATCCACATCTACGTCGATAAAAACTCTCCTGAGGTAACTAACTCTAGATAACTAAACCTAGATGACTAAACCATTTTCAAGGTAGCTCTTGATTCGTCAGTGGTTCACCATGGCGATTTATTCCACTTGCCCATGAGAAATCCGATATAGCACTAGGGGGTGGTTAGTGGTATTATCTCATCAGTATAGTATTAGTTTATCTAATGAGTATAGTATTATAATTTAATCTGTACAATACAAGTATTATCTTATCCAACCACTGATCATGTTCTATCTGTTTCCAGGGAAATGTCTACGTCAAATGTCCCACCATTCCTTCTGCCATGGCTGCTGTCAACGCTCTTCATGGGAGATACTTTGCAGGTAAAGCATCCCATAATACACTGTCAGGGTCCCACAGTCACCCTATGCTCGCCCTATCTGATAATAGGCTAAGCTAATCCCGCTCTCACTGATGCTAGGATAAGCTAACCCTCACACTATCTGACACTAGGCTAACCTAGCCCATCAGACACTAGGCTGACCTTATCCTAATGCTAATTTATGCTAGGCCAGGTTTACCCTTACCCTTACTCATGCTAGGCTAACACCTACTCTAAATGATGCTAGGCTAGGCTAACCTGTACCCTAACTTATTTTGGGCCAAGCCAACCATTACCATAGATCAGGGTTTCTCAACGGGGGCGGCAGCGCCCCCTGGGGGGCGTTCGTAGAACCTAGGGGGGCGCTGGGAACGAACACGGGGGCGTCACAACTTTGCTTGTGTAGGCCTAGTAGTAATTATTTTTAACTTTTTAAACTTTCATGGTTTTCAAATATTTTCTGTGCAAAAATAGGATAACTGAAATAAAAAGCCTATCTTCATATGGGTTTCTAACCCCTCTATCGTCTCATCTACTTTTTACTTTATGCTCAGTGCCGTCATGATCGCCATAGTAACGCCGATAAACAAATCCACCTCATCGCAGTAGCGTGGTGCTTTCCGAAACTATTTCGCCCTCCCCTGACTTCCACTGGTTGGTTTGCAAAGCAAGACATGCAAAGCAAGCGGTGGATGGGGCATTACGCTAAGCAACATGAATCTCACCCATAGTAAGGCAACATAAGACGTGAATAAAGCTAACTCCGCTTAGCATGCTAATTGTAAACGATAGTTTGTTTGTTTGTTAGATCGGGGATTGTATTGTAAACAATAGAACAATAGAACGTGCGCATTACATGTAGACCACTGCAACGTCTCTCATTACGTCTGCGAACCGATAAACGCTTTTTTTCATAAGGTACGCACACCAACCGGCACATACGCATTTAACACTCATGTTACAGGCGCTTAACTTGTATAGTAACAAACTACTTTAATTACTATTTGGCCGCGAACTTAAACGTGCTACTCTCAGAACGAAGCGGATAAAGGCTGCACATGCACAGCGTTGCTAGGCAACGTCACGTAAACAAAGGGAGTCTTTCGTGCACATATTGAACCCAAGTTTGCGTGTTAACCAATAAAAATTTACACAAGCACTGTTACGTATTAAACTTCAATAGCTCAATATTAAAACATTTTAATAAAACTCTGAATACACATTTTCTTGTCCAGAAGAAACCAAAACGGCACAGACGGCTTTTATTTTTTAATTCAAGCAATGTAGCACGAGTTGGAGTGGAGTTGGTAATGGATATAGCCTACCCACGGGTGTCGCAATTTCTTTTAAACAAAATTAACAATAATGGGGGGCGCCAGAGGATCAGGGTAAGGTAAGGGGGGCGTTTGCACAAAAAAGGTTGAGAAACACTGCCATAGATATATATACTGACTAGATATCACATTCGGCTTCTAAGCATGCGTCAACAATGCCGCCATCTTGCCGCGGGGTAACCACCCACCTGAAGGAATAAACGTTGATGGGGCAGAGGTCCCAGTCTAAATCACTCTAAAACGCCTTATTTTAAGGCAATATTCAAGCGTGTCCAAGTATTTTTTATTTATTTCTACCAGCATTACCACAAACACACGTTTGACCCGACCCGATTGAAGACTTCCTTTAGAGTGATTTTGACTGGGAAAGGACTTCTGTCCCATCGACATTCATTCATTCAGGTGGGTGGTTACCCCGCGGAAAGATGGCGGCGGCATTGACATATATGTTCCACTGAACAGTGCAGCTCAGGCAATATCTAGTCAGTATATATATCTATGAACCACTACTCTAACTGATGCTAGGCTAGGCTAACCCCACCTGATGTTTTGTTTTTAGGGAAGATGATCACGGCAGCCTACGTTCCTCTGCCAACCTATCACAACCTGTTTCCTGACTCGGTCACTGCCAGCCAGCTGCTAATCCCACCTCCACGCCGGTGATTTCAGTTGCCAATCATCCCACCTCTATCGACTGATTGGACACTGGAGCGATTATCCCAGTTTTTTTTCTCCTCTTATTGGTTTAGGTGTTGATGGACGTTCCCTGGATGGTTTCTGGTTGAATTGACTGAATCCTTTGTCCTCTATTTTTATAATGTCAACGAGCCATTAGCTGGAGCAGACGCTAGCTGGGGAGGGGCAGGGTCTCATGTTAGGGGAGGGGTTAAACGCAAAGGGGGCTGTGCTTTTCCTTGACACTCCAGGATTGGACGCCGTCTCATGGAATAGTTTGTGATTGGTTGAAGCCATTTGGTATTTACAGTTTTTCTAATCAAGATTTGATTTTGTAAAGTTCTTGATTAAATTTTCTTTTAAATTTTGTCTGTGTTATAATAAAAGATAAAAGTACTGATTGTGAGCTATTATAACGGAGCTGTCACTCCCTAAAGCTGTAGGCGGAAGAAGAAGAGTACCAATTATTCAAAGAACCACCTCAAGCAACGAAAAGAGTGCTTATAGTTCCAAATCAAATAGCCTATCGTAGCGAAATACAGTTTATGTCGTGTTTTACTTAGCATTCTGTAAATCCCATTGATCTTCTGCTGAAGAATAAAGGCGCATTCATACCTCCGGATCCGGACGAAATTCGTCCGTCCGTACTAAACGTTGTCTCCGGTACTAGCCTTCATACCTCCGTCCGGTTTCAGCGTTGTTATGGATGTAACGCAAAACAACCTCTAGAGGGCAGTGACTGTCGTGTTGCAAATTACCGGCATCGACAATCGCAAACATGGCATCTGTAGATGAGATGATTTTGCTTTGTCAAATCGAAATCGGCAAAGAAAAAAAAGCGCAAAAAGATGTACCCGGCGATGGCATGTGACACCCCTCACCAACTCGCAGATTCTCTACTCAAAATTTAAATAAAAATGGTTGGACTTCTGACTCTACTGCTGCCTCGATCTCCGGTGGTATTGCTCTGTTTCGTCCGGAGCACTCCGGATTCGTAAGCTCAGAGGCGACGGACCCACTGACGGACGAAACAACCTCCGGGACCGGACGAAAGCGTCCGTATCCGTATTTACCGTAGAGTGTGAATGGGCCTTTAGTCCCGCCGGTGTTTGTTGTCGGTGCCGTTAAAGTAGCATTAATAATCGTTTACTACTTTAACGGCACAGACAATCCAAAAACCCAGTCGAAACTAGATGGAAAAAGTGTAATTCAAAACGTGACGCAGCTTTTACTTCTTCGCCACCTACAGAGTTTGTTATGTACGATCATTCAAAACCCCATGTTATTTTCCATAGACATCTGACCGAGGGAATCCAAGTAGGCCTACTAACGGCTGCGGCCTGCGGGAAGGCAGGGTTGGACGTCCAACTACGCCCACATCCGGATTGGAAGGTCCAGCCCCGCCCACATTCAATACCTTTATCGTGCTTCATTCAGGACGAAACTTGCTGCATTTACGAGACCTGCGAACTGTAGGATTTCGTTTTCTTTTTAACGTACATAAATGTCTATAAATGTAATGGAAAATCTAATTAGATCAGCCAAAAAAAGAAAAATGCATTTATATTTTGTAATATACATAGGCCTACATCTTTATTTGCCTCTCTACTTCGGTCATTTGGCATCTTCGTGGTATGAAATTTTATAGGAATGGACCACCAGAGGAAAATGGGGGGGGGGGGGGGGTTATGTCTTAATATTCTTTGTTGAGGGTTACAATTTTTAGTTTTGGGGGGGGGGGGTCCTAAATTTTTGTCATGAAACAGCAACAGACTTTAAAAAGTGTGTTTGGAGCATATTTTTCGATGTAGCTCTGAGAGCAAACGCGACGGCGCGACACGATTCCATACAAAGTGAACGTAGAGACGCGAATTGGGCAAAACTTTTCGTGGCAAAAACCTGCGGCAAGATTTGATTGACGGCGTGACATTTTGCCCTGTCACGGGCGAGCATGTTCGAGGATTTGCAGCGTGACAAATTTCGCTGAAGTTGAAATATTTGAACTTTGCTGCGGCATTCGCGTGAGACAGCCAATCAGCATTGACTCCCTGTGAGTAACGTGGGTGAAGTAACGTAAAACAGCCAATCAGCGTTCAACCAGCTGGGCCAACCGTTCCCTGCACTCCGCAGTGAACCGCAGCTTGGAGAAAGTGATTGTTGCCGTTTGCGACTTCCGGAGCTCTATATATAATATAATATAATATAATATATAAATATCTATATAATATAATATATACGATATATATAATATCACAGATTAAATTAACCCATAAACGACGGGCATTCCGACGTCTCTCCCTCTTCCACAACAGGTACATACCAGGGTGGTTATCTGGGCCATGGTTGATGAGAATGAATTGGCATAAAGCACCGTTGGTGGGCAAAAGATGTTGCATGACAAAATTCGCTGCATGACAAAGTTTGCCTGACATAACTGCACAGCGACAGATTATGATTTGTCACGCAGCAAAACTTCAGCGACAGCACGACCAGGCGAAAAATGTGTCTTTTGGTGTGAACACACAGTCAGTCTCGGCCCCCACCCCACCCCCATGATGAACCACACCTGACCCTTCCCCCTTAATCAAAGGCATGTTATCAACAACGAGCCAGGGCCCGGTTTCCCGAAACATTCTTAAAGCCTTCTTAACGCTGCGTCATTCGTAACCTCTACTTAAAGTTCTACCTTAACATCACATGTGTTTCCTGAAACATTCTTTGCTACGAATCTCTCTCGTAGCCTACGTCGTTCGTTGGTAAGGTTGGTCTGAAGCACTCGTAGAACCTTCTTACTACCGTAGTGATGTTGCTCCTGGCGCTAGTCGCCGCCACTACAGTAACCTTTAGAAATCCCTGTTGCATCCCTGTCGTGTTTCATCAATATTATATACAATACAGTAGCCTACATATATAGGCTACGGTACAGCAGGCGAGGTCAGCTCGACTTGCTTCCAATAATTTCAAAATCTCACAACTTCAAAAAATTATTGTATTTATTTTACAATTCGAAAATGAACAAAACTGTCTTCTAAATTAAGGAAATGATACTGGGAAATGAATAAATCATTATAAGCAACGAGTGAACTTAATAAGCGGTTGAAAGATTTTTTTCAACCACCGCATCTTTCCCTTGACGATGCGCAAAGCCCGCACACAGACAGGTAGCAAAAAGCAAAGCAGCCTCAGCATAAACGGTAGCCTATTATATAATAGGCTAAATGAAATTTAGCTTTCATTTCAAAATGTATTTTCATAAATAATAAGTCAGACACCTTTGTAAACAGAAAATCTGAAAATAGCCTAATTTGAACGGCTGCGACACATGTAATTAAAGGAATACTTCATCGATTCAGAACCGGCGTTCTATCATTATAAAATCACTATTATAATATATTTAAAAAGTTTGTTTCTTCCCTCAGTCTAATCCAGTCCTCCCTAGGCCCAGCTGTACTGATTACATGTCTACTGAGATGACGTCAAATGACGCGTTTGACGTCATCTCAGTAGAACTTTGCTTGCCTGCTAGAAGGGCCGAGGACTACAAACCACTAGTTGGGGTTCCGGGCAAGATGGCGGACAGAGCACATGGTAAACTTTGAGCGGCGTTCGTTTGGTCCCAAATTGTGACAAACCTTGTCCTCGACTCAGAATTACGCCTGCAATAATTCACCAACACCGCCGTAACACAAAGAATAACAAAAAATACAATGTCGGTTGCCAACGATAAAGACTTCCCTGCACTCAGGCCAGCTAATGCTGACAACGCTAACAAAGCGAAAGCGAAGGCTAATGCTAACGCGGGGAACAAATTAGCATTCCACAATTACGCAGCAAGTGCTGCCTCTGTACCTATGGAAACGTCAAACACAGCTAGCACTAGCGGCTCGGGCACAAGACGTCAACTGAATATCACTCCAACTAAGCTCCCACCGGCTAAGAAGCTGGCGACAGAAAACGAGCCCTCCCTTGCTGACGGTTTAGCGGCCATAAGAAGTCTGGATAATAAGGTAGACGACTTTGGAAAACAACTTAAAGAAAGCTCTGACATGTTTGCCTGCATTGTACAACATGTGGATCTGAATTCAGTTGGAATTACTGAATGCAAGTCCAAAGTGGAAATTATGGAAATAGAACACGCAGACCTGAAGAAGGAAAATGCTGAACTAAAAGAAAGAGTACTCAAAGTAGAAAGGTACAAACGCCGCTGGAACTTACGACTCTCAGGTCTCAAGGAACAAGAAGGAGAAAACATCAGAGCAAAAGTTGAATAGCTTATCCTCAATATCCTTCCACAATGGGAGGAAAAGATTGAAGATGTCGACTCATCGCATCGGGAGGAGAGAAGGACGGAGCCGCCAGGTCATCATGCAGTTTGTGAGGAGATGTCACCGGGATGCAGTATGGAAAACAACCAAAGACTCCCCCGTGTGTAAGGAACGAGGCCTTCACTTCGTGCAGGACTTCACCAAGGAGGATCGGCAGACAAGAGAGCAGTTGTGGTTGAAAATCAAGCAAGCCAGATTTCTGGGTAAGGTGGCATTCTACAAAGGCCACATTACAGTAATCGATGGACGCATAGTAAAGACTTAGTTAGCCACTCTCAAAGTCTGAGGGATAACTCACCTCAATATTCAGTTGGTACACAAATGTTCCTTCATTGTTTTAGCCGTTGCTATATAACAGATGTATGTTGGTTTTTGAATACGTTCAGCTTCACCTACTTATTTTTCCCTCTTCATTATGTGAGTCATTAAATGACTCGGTTTATAAAAACACTGTTTACATGGGAAATAAGGGTGTGAGAAGCTCAATGTGTGCGTGTTCCACACACATGAATGGGTTAACTTCATGTTCACTCTTGAGGACAATCTCCAAGAAGCATTTAGGGACTTGCCTCAGGTTTTCATAACTATAAAGCTTCTGAGAAAGTAAGCTCTTTGTTATTGTTAAAACCTTCCTCTTTTATTTTGCATTTCATTTATTTCATTTATGTCTTGTATCAAAATGTGAAATATCCCCTGCACCACTTACTGATCACTGCTATATTGATTTATCAGTAAGACCTTTATTGCAGTCTGCCAGGAAAAAAGGATACTGGAAATTTAACGCCAGGCTTCTAAAATATGACGACTACTGTAACGGCATTAAAGGCCTTATTCAAGAAGTCTTACAAGATGAATCCATATCATTATATACTCAGAAATGGGAGTTCTTAAAATATAAAATCTGCCAATATTCAATCTCTTTCAGCAAATATATAAAAAATATAAACGGCTTGGAAGAGGAAAATATAATAAAAGAGCTGCATTTAATTAGCATCAAGCCAACTTGAACATAAACATACACTCAAACATAAACTCTCTTCCTTGCAATCCAAACTTGATAGAATTTATGAAAGAAAAGCTCGAGGGGCATTTATCAGGTCAAGATCAAGTGGTCAAGTGGATTGAAGAAGGAGAGAGAAATTCTGCATACTTCATTAGACTGGAAAAAAGACGACAGGAGAGGAATTCTATCAAAACCCTTAGAATGAATGGTATGGATTGCACAGACCCAACATTAATTGCAAGTGAAATAAGTGCATTCTATCAAAACCTGTACAGCTCATCCTTTTCTATAGCAGATTCTGACTTTTTCTTAGACAAAATTAAAGAGTTTACTCCTAAAATTGACAGTGATTTCAGGGAAGAATGTGATGAGGATTTTACTATGGAAGAACTAGACAAAGCAGTCATGCGCTTAAAACTAGATAAATCTCCTGGCCCTGATGGTCTGACGGCTAACTTCTACAGACACTTCTGGGGTTCGCTTAGAAATCTTATTTTCCAAGTCTTTGGAGAAGCTACAACTAATTTCTCACTACCAATTAGCATGAAACAAGGCGTGATTACACTAATACCAAAGCCAGGTAAAGATAGTAAGATTTTAGATAACTATCGTCCAATTTCACTATTAAATAACTAACCTACATTTACACTAACAGATTAAAAGGAGGACTAGACCAAATAATTAGTGAAACACGAACAGGATTTGTGAGCAATAGGTCTATACATAACAATATAAGGCTAGTGCAAGACCTTTTGGAATATAGCCATCTGATAGAGGACAAAGGGTTCATTTTATTCCTTGACTTCTACAAGGCGTTTGATACGTTAGAACATCAATTCCTGTTTAAAGTCTTGCATATCTATGGATTTGGACCTAAATTCTCTAACATAATAGAATCATTTTACAATGGCAAAACTAGTTCAGTAGCACTCCCCCAGAGTACCTCCCCTCGTGTCACCATCAATAGAGGGGTTAAACAAGGATGCAACATTTCCCCATTCCTATTTATTTTGGCAGCAGAATTTTATCCCACATCAAACCCCCATTTGGAACAACAGATATGTGCTATGTAATGGTAAATCTCTCTACTTACAGCATTGGATGGATAAAAATATCTGGTCAGTAACCCACCTAATTAACGACCCACCTGGCTAACTCATGAAAACTTTTGCTCAAAGTATGACATCGTTTGCACACACGCTCAGTTTGATAAAGTGACCAAAGCGATCCCTGCTCCAGTAAAACTATTAGTCCAAAACATAGACACACAGCCATGTGCGATAAATTAACCCATGCTTCAATGTAATAGGAACGATTTGATTGGATGATGGAACGATCCATCATCCAACTGTTCTCAGAATTAGACATTAAGAAATGGAGAACTAACTATATTACTTACCCTGTAAGTCCTAAGACAAAAGAAGTCAATTTCAAAATTCTTAGTAATATTTATCCATCCAATGAACTGCTGAGAATGAGATTTAATGTTGATCACAATAACTGCAGCTTTTGTGATACTGAAATTGAAACTACAGATCTGTTTTTCCATTGTATACTCTGTGACCTTCTGGGAGGATTTACAGGACTGGCTATCAACCAAAATCCAACTACTTACTCCTCTCACAAGAGAAAATATTGTGTTTGGTATTAACGTGAAAGACATTAAGAGTGACTTGATATTGAACAACCTCATACTTCTGGCGAATTTTTTTATCCACACATCCAAATGGAGGAAAACAAAACCCATTTTCTCCGTCTTTAAAAGGGACCTTGTGGACAATCATCTCAGTGCCTTAAGACTAATGAAAAGAAAACATGCAAAGTCTCTTTTTAGAGCTTATGAAGATCTGAAAATATTTGATGACCTCTAGAATAACTGGAAGATTGTGGACTCATTATTACTGGACTTATTTACTTTTATTTATTTCTCTTATGTTACTATTATTTATTTTCTACCTTCTATTATTTATGTTAGTTATTATCACCTTATATAATTTTAGTTATTTCTCTTACCTAATGTGCCTTGTATGTTAAGAGGTACAGTCAGGTCCATAACTATTGGGACATCGACACAATTCTAATATTTTTGGCTCTATACACCACCACAATGGATTTGAAATGAAATGAACAAGATATGCTTTAACTGCAGACTTTCAGCTTTGATTTGAGGGTATTTACATCCAAATCAGGTGAACGGTGTAGGAATTACAACAGTTTGTATATGTGCCTCCCACTTTTTAAGGGACCAAAAGTAATGGGACAAATTAACAATCATAAATCAAACTTTCACTTTTTAATACTTGGTTGCAAATCCTTTGCAGTCAATTACAGCCTGAAGTCTGGAACGCATAGACATCACCAGACACTGGGTTTCATCCCTAGTGATGCTCTGCCAGGCCTCTACTGCAACTGTCTTCAGTTCCTGCTTGTTCTTGGGGCATTTTCCCTTCAGTTTTGTCTTCAGCAAGTGAAATGCATGCTCAATCGGATTCAGGTCAGGTGATTGACTTGGCCATTGCATAACATTCCACTTCTTTGCCTTAAAAAACTCTTTGGTTGCTTTCGCAGTATGCTTCGGGTCATTGTCCATCTGCACTGTGAAGTGCCGTCCAATGAGTTCTGAAGCATTTGGCTGAATATGAGCAGAAAATATTGCCCGAAACACTTCAGAATTCATCCTGCTGCTTTTGTCAGCAGTCACATCATCAATAAATACAAGGGAACCTGTTCCATTGGCAGCCATACATGCCCACGCCATGACACTACCACCACCATGCTTCACTGATGAGGTGGTATGCTTTGGATCATGAGCAGTTCCTTTCCTTCTCCATACTCTTCTCTTCCCATCATTCTGGTACAAGTTGATCTTTGTCTCATCTGTCCATAGGATCTTGTTCCAGAACTGTGAAGGCTTTTTTAGATGTTGTTTGGCAAACTCTAATCTGGCCTTCCTGTTTTTGAGGCTCACCAATGGTTTACATCTTGTGGTGAACCCTCTGTAGTCACTCTGGTGAAGTCTTCTCTTGATTGTTGACTTTGACACATATACACCGACCTCCTGGAGAGTGTTCTTGATCTGGCCAACTGTTGTGAAGGGTGTTTTCTTCACCAGGGAAAGAATTCTTCGGTCATCCACCACAGTTGTTTTCCGTGGTCTTCCGGGTCTTTTGGTGTTGCTGAGCTCACCGGTGCGTTCTTTCTTTTTAAGAATGTTCCAAACAGTTGATTTGGCCACACCTAATGTTTTTGCTATCTCTCTGATGGGTTTGTTTTGATTTTTCAGCTTAATGATGGCTTGCTTCACTGATAGTGACAGCTCTTTGGATCTCATATTGAGAGTTAACAGCAACAGATTCCAAATGCAAATAGCACACCTGAAATTAACTCTTTAAATTAACTAGACCTTTTCTCTGCTCCTTGTTAATGGGATAATGAGGGAATAACACACACCTGGCCATGGAACATCTGAGTAACCAATTGTCCCATTACTTTTGTTCCCTTAAAAAGTGGGAGGCACATATACAAACTGTTGTAATTCCTACACCGTTCACCTGATTTGGATGTAAATACCCTCAAATCAAAGCTGAAAGTCTGCAGTTAAAGCACATCTTGTTCATTTCATTTCAAATCCATTGTGGTGGTGTATAGAGCCAAAAAGATTAGAATTGTGTCGATGTCCCAATAGTTATGGACCTGACTGTATATATTGTTGTCTATTGCCTTGATTTATGTAAATGAATCAGCCTTCAATAAAAAAATAATAAATAAAAAAGCAGGCCGCAGCCGTTAGTACTTGGGAAATCGGGAGCCTCGGAGGCGGGACTTATTCTTCAGAGGTCTACACCGGAAACGGAAACATGGGCTGTTTGTTTGGTTGTAGTCTTTTCGCTCGGTTCTCCTTAACAGTACCATGAGCAGAGCAGCTACTGTGCTCTCGGAGTAGCGAAAAGTACAGAGAAAAACATTGCAAAGACTGAAAATGGATTATGAAAGGTGGATACTGGAGGAGGACCCACTCGATTTTGAGTTTGACGGTCGAGGATACCGTTTTGAACCAGAATACACCGATGAGGAGCTACGTCAAATGGAGATGGAGGCTAGGGCTCCGAAGGCGCCTGAAGCTCCGTGTGCATGTGGAAAGTGCAGGCAGATGCCGACGGAGGAAGAAAGTAGGTGCTGCTGCACGGAGTGGGACCTTGTCGTCACGGCTCGTATGGCCAGCCTGAATGTCTCGCCGGTCTGCATAACCGAAAATGTGCGCCAGCTAATAAACAAATCCGTGCTGGAGACTTTCTTCTGGGCCATCAACTGGAAGAAACGCCCCACACCCGAGGGACCGAATGGCCAATTGTCAGAAATGTAAGCTGCGTTGATGTCATGAATTTCATATTCAGATGCCAATTTGTATAATTTGCATGTAGCGAGACTATAATTTTCTCCAAAACTAGGCCACCGTCTCATTACTAACTACTGACGCAGTCTTTGCTCTATCCATGTTTTGTTATCCTCAGGCAATACAGACTTGTGACTTATCGAGTTATTCTGGAGTGGGCCCTCAAAGGTCAACCACTGCCACTGGGACGAGGAAATCACGTTGGATTACCCAGTTGCGTGGTGTGGGCTGTTAGGGATGCGTTCCCGTCCCCCACTGGACAGTATGCGGGGTTTGAACCAAGTCAGATAGAGGACTTATTCTGACCTTCTTACCCTTCTGTTCCTACCTACCTGCACTGTAAATATTGCATTCAGCTTCTGGACAATTTCTTTCATTCTCAATAAAAAGCTATTTTTCAACTTTTCATCTTTCAAACATCTGTAGGCATGTTTTCACATAGAATGGGTTAAAGTAGACATAGGCCTACTGTATTTACAACAACATACAAACAAATTTACAATCTGGATCTTTGGTTTCTCAAGCATCAGTGTGGTGAGGGAATCTGGATTGATGTTTCCTGATTACATCTTCTTTGGGGGGGGGGGGGGTCTCTCCTTAGTGGCAATGTTTGGAGGCTGCTGGACATGTGGTATGTCTTCCGCTGTTCTTTCCTCCCTTCTCTTGCATCAGGACATGATGCCCACCGGCCAGGATGATTATTCAAACAGGTCCATTCAATCTTCATTTGGCTGCCTGTAGTTGTCACTGTCTTATCAGTGATAGGTAAGGCACATTTATGGCATGTTCTAAACAGTGTCATGAGGCTAGACTCGTTCACAATCCATTTTCTTTCATCCCACTCCCCTTGCTTTTCTGAGGCACTTGGACTGGAGGTTGCGGTTGAACTTGACTGTTGACTGAGGCTGAAGCTCATGTCTTTTGGGTCATCCTCAATGACTGTGGACATGCTGGTGTCCAATTGAAGCATCTCAGTTTCACAAGCGTCTGGCTGTTGAAAAGTGAAACATGAATCCTTACAATTATAGTGATAATAAACATTGTATCACCATAAGTAAGACAAACAATATACAAACTTACAGATAGTGACAGCCGCTCCCTGATCACATGGAAAGCAAGATAAAGTCTGTGTAGCCTTCAGGTTCGAGTCAGATGTTATAAGTCATAAATAAATGTTATGAGTCATAAAAATAACGTTGTACAGGTTGTCTAGCTTACCCCAAGGTTGTCGTCTTCTTCAGCTTTGAAAACGAAGGATTCCACACCACCACCAGCCTGTAACAAGTTGTAAAATACATCTCATCAATATTACTGACAAGTACTGTTGCTATGATGGCTCAGACTGTGCCATTTGAACGGTGGTTTGAATGGTTACTGGGAAAATATTGTTGATTTGCTACATCTCCTTGGTGATCTGAGACGTGATGAAGACATTTAGGCCCCGTCCACACGGGCGAAAACAATATTTTCCCCTCCGTTTTCCTTTGATGCGCTTATACATAGCAGGGTATTTAGAGAAACGAATATCCCCCCCCCCCCTCCGTTTTCAAAAATAACACACAATGTGCACACAATGTTTTCAAAAAAGTAACCCGCATAAATACGCCGTCGAGCGCCATTATAACTATGCCAAGCTTATGGGCGGCAGTGTAGGGAGAAGGATAAAGCCATGCAAGCCAATCAGAATCAACAACAACGAATAACACGAGCGACTTCCAGAGGGGTGTTCCACAAAGCCGGTTTTAACACTTGCCCAGCTAAGTTAACCCAGGATTAGCGGCAACACTAGGTTTTCCGTTCCAAAATGAACACGGTATGTAAGTTGCTATAGAAACATATGCTCTCAATCAAACCTGGTCGGAGCAGGTTTTGCGCAGGTTAAGTTTGGAAGATAACCCGGAGTAGGCTATTTAAACTTTTACGTGTTCGCCTGTTGATATCGGAGCGCAAATAATTCGTGCAATTCACAGAGATTAATTAGACCACGGCTCGACATATTGTCCTTTCCGGATGACTTTTTGCTGGAGAGATATAGTTTTTCACGTGATTCTTTGATATATTTAAATAGCCTTCTCCAACCCTACATTGCAAATGTTACCAATCGTGGATCTGCCCTCAGTTCACTACAAACAATTTGCATAGCTTTCCGTTTTTTTGCGACGGGTAGCTTTTTGTACAGTGTAGGTCGGAGATGCTGAGCACATAGACGCACCGCCTGCCGCTCAGTGCGTCTATCTTGCGCTGAAGCGGTTGTTGCGTAACTTCATTGTTTTTCCAGGCCATAAACCCACGAGACGCATTAAAATGGAGTTTCACCAACTTGCAGGTCAGCATTATCTACTTTAAGTGTTCCCAAATGGCTCCGAAATTATCCTTGTTGATTTTTCATCTGGGTGTTATATTTCAGGATTTCCTAATGTAATTGGGTGCATTGATGGCACACATCCAATGTGAGCAATACATTTCAACAGGGTGCGTTGCATTATGAACATATCATAGACCTCATATAATTGTTGTGCTTGTGCAAGATAGCTCAAAGTTTGTATTTGATCGCAGGGCAATTCGATGGGGATCTCCTAGGAGATCGAGGGTATCAATGCCTCCCGACGCTCATCACCCCGTACCCTAATCCCGCTCCTGGACCACAGACAACATTTAACCTGGCACACAGCAGAACCCGCGTTAAGATTGAAAATACATTCGGGATATTGAAGTCCAGATTCCAATGCCTACGTGGACTAAGAGATTGTCCGGAACGGGCATGCGATGTAATTGTTGCATGCGCCATCCTCCACAATATAGCCACTCTGCGCAAAGAGATGCCTCCCCCCTTTGACCCGTTCCTCGAGGAGGAACACATTCCGCAAATGTTTGTAAGGGCTGACAAAGGATGCGAGACCACATTTGCAGAAATCATTTCAATTAAAAAAACAACAACACACCAAACACTGTTTTCTTCCATCATTTTTATTCTTTAGTTGCTGAGGGACGAATAAGAATAATTAGTACCTTGAATAGCAATATCATCATCGTCCACTTTGAATTTCTGCTCGAGATCAGTAAAATCTGCGGCCCGTTTCGCCGTTTCATCACGTCTTTATAGGTTTGCCGTGAACGCGCACAACCTGTGTTAACCAACCCC
Organism: Micromesistius poutassou; assembly: GCF_964030765.1. Lineage (NCBI taxonomy): Eukaryota > Metazoa > Chordata > Actinopteri > Gadiformes > Gadidae > Micromesistius > Micromesistius poutassou. Next base: position 7,476,088 of record NC_140272.1, read on the forward strand.
GTGTTGATTGAACTAATTCATAACCGGTGCTGTGGAACCGACAGCTCTGGGTTAGTCGGCACAGGATCAATCAACCTAGAGTTCAGCGTTAACTCTGTATGTTAAAACTCCGTTATTGGAACACCCCACTGTTCCTTTCAAAACAACCAATATGGCGTGAGGTTCGTAAACATAGGGCGCTCACATGACGTTAAGCATTTTCTGACGCATAATGTGACGCTTGAGAACCTAAAACCCTGTTTCTCCCAGTTGACACAACACATAACCGGCGTTATCAGAAATCTCCACTTTGGCCGGAGTTTTTAGAAATAATCGTTTTCTGTGATAAAAACTGGATTTTCGTGTAAATGAGAGGCCAAACCGCGTGGAAATATCTGCGTTTTCCCTTCGTGTAAACGGGGCCTCAGGAATATCTCCGTAAAGACAGACTCATTGCGAAAACGCATCGAACTGTAGTACATATTCAAGGCCACTGTGTGGCGCTGGTTCTCCACAAAAAAAGTGGCGCGCATCAAGCCTGCGTGCTGTATACAAACATACAGTCGAGGAGGAGAAAGCAGTTGTTAAACCTTTTAGATTGAGCAGAAATACTTTTTAATGTACAGTTGGTAATAACATTTACTAAAAGGCTGTATTTAAAGCTACAAAAATACAAATCAAATAATAAAAATAATTCAACGCAACTCTGACGTCGCCCAGCAGGTGGGGGGGCGATGACGTGATCGTCTGCGTTTCAGGCGTCCACACGAATCCCAACACAAACGCATAGGTCCATTTTTATTATATCCACACGGAGACGCTTTTTGGTTTAAACGCAGATGTTTTGCATCGTTTTGGCCGATCGTCCAAACGAATCCTGTAAACGCATCGCATGCAAACGGACTTTTCTGAAACCTGGTCCCAGGGTGAATAAATTCACAAACGCAGCCCTTGAGTGTTCGTCTGGACAGCCAATACGCATACTTGCGTTTCGATGATGTCATCGCCACACCCCTCGAGCGTAACCTCTTGTAACCTGTGACGACGTCTCATAACAACAACAATGGCCGACTACATGCTCGTGTTCCTGCTGGAGAAGATATTGTGCCTATTAGGGTTACTATCGCAAAATATTATGCTCCTGTGCCACCACGAAATCCAAATATTTCGACTGGCACGACTCCCAGTCAACATTCTCTAGCAATTTATTCGCCTTGTAGTCGAGTGAGAGTCGCAGTTGCAATTCTACTTCACAGTCGGTCCACACAAAAGACTCTGCTTTCTTCGCTACAGGCGCCATCGTCAACTTCTCATTCAGTTTGTTTTCTTCTACTGTCTATTTGTATACAACGCTCAAGCTTTATGCGCATGCTCCGCCTCTTCCTCTCCGTTTCTGTTGAATTTCTAAAACTAAAACAGCGCCACCTATACGCCTGGAACATGAAGTAGCGTGTTGAGTCGTATTGAGATGGATCCGTGTGGACGCAAATGTTCTTGATACGATGCCAGGGAAAACGGGGGGAAAAAAGATCGTTTTGGTACGTGTGGACTTGGCCCTTTCAGAAAAATGCGTTTTCGGGCACCGAAAACGCAATTATCTAACCTCTGTGGCTACCCAGGGAAGTGTTGGAGGCTACACTTGCATACCCTCCTCCCCTACTTTAGCTTACCCCAATTTCTTCTTCTTCTTCTTCTTCATCTTTGAAAACGAAGGGTTCCACACCACCATCAGCCTGTAACAAATTGCAAAACACGACATCTCATCAATATATATTACTTATTAATGCTGAAACTTGTACTGTTGCTATGATGGCTCAGACTGTGCTCTTTGAACGGTGGTTTGAATGGTTACTGGAAAAATATGGTGGATTTGCTACATCTCCTTGGTGATGTGACATTAAGAAGACATTAAGGCTTATTAATCGGTAAGGTCATTATCCAGATAGTTGGAATGTGGCTTCCCAGGAAAGTGTTCAACCTAAACTAGTCATAAAAATAACGTTGTGCGTGTTGTCTAGCTTACCCCAAGTTCTTCTTCGTCCAGCGTTGGTCCACAAAGCGTCGGTACAGCTGTGCTTTGCAGATGCAGTCTCGTCGGATACTTCGTTCGAAGACCTGTTGATTGAATGTAGTCCTCGTGCAGAAAGTGCAAGGCGCAAACGCGATGGTCAGCTTCCCGAAGAACATTTACAGGGGTGTGTATCAATATGTCTAACCCGAGGAATGAAAGCCACAACTTAAGTCTTTCAGGGTTATGGAAAGGAAGCCGATGACAACTCCTTTTTTGAGGGATTTTCCCGCAGTTTCTGACCGCACACATTCTTCCCATATTCGATAGCTCGGTTATCAGTGCTGATGCTTTGGTTTTGAAATCGACAATGAACGTCTTCTTCTGTTTGTGTACTATGTTCCGCGACATGCCCAAAATAAAGGAACATTGTCGCCATCAAGTGGTCTGGAGACGCTTCAGACTCTGAGGTATCTGAAAGAATATTTCCACAATATCCATATATTGCGCCGATATATATCATAAAACATCAACGAACGCCACTAACCACTCGGTGAGTTGCACATTTCTGAGGTCGTTTAGGGTTGTTTTAAGGACAGGTTTGTGCATGCCCGTAGCCAGCCTTTCTGAAGCAGGCAGGGCCGAGACAGGACAATCGTCAACATATCGGTGTCAACCACTCTATTTCATCATAGACAACCCAGAAAGTGGGCTCAAAGTGCAAAATACCGGAATTATCCTTTAAAAAACAAAACGGTAGGCGTTTATTTTGAAGGGTTAAGAAGTACTTCCGTAACTTCCGGTTTAGTTTCCACGCGCTTGCAGTCATCTGCGTCATCGGCTCCCCTTGACAGAATCACATGTACACACTGCTCACTTGTTTTGCTGCCATATCTAGAGTCGCTCGGCCGAAGCCTTCATCGCGTTAGCTCCTCCGTCATACCGCTGATTCCCGGTTCCGTCGGGTCTCGTTGACCGAACTCAGGAGATTGAAGATGCTGGCACCGGGGAGGACCGCGGCCGCCAGGCTGCTATCGGCCGGGAGAGGCTTCCCCCTGGGCCGGTGGAGCTCCGGGCTGAGCGCCGGGGAGAAAGGTGATGCAGATCTAAAAGTTATACAAGTTACTGGTTTATCTGGGTAGTTATACTGGCAGTTATACGTCGTTGACATCACGAAGGGGTCGTTGTACCTTCGAAAGAAGAGGGTTTAAGGAGTAACGTGATGTTTTCAGAACAGTATTTGAAGGCATAACGTTACATCACATAACGTTAACGTTATATCACAGTGGAGGTGAGGGGGGGGAGCATGTTGTTGAAAGACAGGATTCGGCTTCAAGAACCGACACAATAAATCAGTCAGTCATGTGTTAAGTGTGGAAAGCTAGGATGTAGATTATATAAGTGACATACTAAATAAAGTGTCATAGAGCTTACTCTAGTCTGATGCTTGTTTTGTACTGGCATCTTCCACTAGCGTCCTGCTAACTAGCTTCCTGCTAACTAGCCCCATGCTGATGACGCAGTTGGTTGGTTTTATATTACTTAACAAGGAATGATTTAAAAACATTGTTTCTTTGTAAAATAAGTGATGAGCATTTTACAACACGTATTAATGGTGGAGTGTGCAGAATCACTGACTTCTAGCGGAATGGACTTGGAAGAATTGGTGTATAATATATTCATTAGTCTGTATTTATTTTAATTACTGTATAATCCCATGAAGGTAAGAATCGTTGTGTTTAAATTATGTTAGAATGAGCCCTTCATCTCTACAGAGGGAGCCGGTCCTCTGCCACGGCTCTTGAGGGTACATTCAATTCAACCCGATCTAACAAATTGTCATTGTTGTGTTTCAGCTTGAATGCAAACACTGATGAGATTTTAACACAATTATGCGTTTTGGGGTTTCTAGGAAGACGTCACCCCGTCTTCCTAGAAACCCCAAAACGCATAATTGTGTTAAAATCTCAAAATCTCAAATCTCTTTGCCATGTTATCCTCATGGCAAAGACCCATCCCAACTTTGTGATTATTTATTAGTGCTGTTGTAGTGTAGGAGTATTATTATAGTATAATGAGCGATGTTGTACATGTATGAAATGCACCACACACTGTGACTAGACACTCTAGTATAACTCTGTTATACTAGAATGAATGGTCCGATAATCTTAACCCTCTCTTGGACGTCCAAGTCAACCGCTGGCCAGTCAGAGCTCCACACAGTCACACACACCATGGCTCCTTCGTTCTCAGCAGAGTGGAGTGGTCCCAAAATAGTTGTCAGAGACGGGCAAAAACATGATTTTACTACAGATTATTTTTTTTCCAGTTTATTTTACTTATTTTAGTTACCTTGACAAAATGGCATAAAATACTATGTTGACGATCAAATATGACATATTACCCTGAAAAGGGGAAGGGGACTTTTAACTGTAAAAGGTTATATGTCATATTTGACTTGAACATGCTCAAAACATAAACATACTCAAGTCATAATGATGGGACTTGGATCCAGCCCCTGGTTCACCTCGGACCATTCTGACGCAATACAAGATTGAGATCAAGCAAGGGCGATGACTTGCAGTATTTTTGTCATCTCAGAATGAATGCATTGCCCAAATAAGGAAAGCCAAGTCCAACCATTGTTTAACCTCCTTGTGGTCATGATCCTTCCACATTCTTCAAGTTCTGTCCCCTCACTGCTATTAAAACAAACGTGTATTCTGGTCATATTATTGCCAAATTAAACTGTTGAGTTATAATAAACAGTTCTGGGTTAGGATTAAAGACGCTACTTGAAACGGGCCAATGACGCGCTGAGCCATAAGCTTTGTCACTAATGCTTCAAATCTGCATTCATCCCTTCAGTAGGAGAAGAGGGCGCAGTGCCCGGCCTCCAACTCCTGGTCTAATGATGGTGCCTTGCAGAAGGGCACTGGCAGGAGCATTAAACCCTAACCCCTGATTAAATAGTCGCTGGGTATGAACCAAAAAGGACTTCCAGTGAGCCCTCATGGTTGGCCGCATGTCCCCGACCTCTGACCTGATCTGACAAAATGGACACACACGCACGCACACATGCACACACACACACACTAAAGCCTGCTCTAACCTAACATGTATTCTGGGTTGTGGGGGGAACCCATGAGAACCTCAAAACTCTTCCTCATAGAACGTTCCCAGGAGCTCCTGGCTGTGTGGCCACCCTGCTCACCAAGGCCACCCAAACCTAAAGCTGTCTGAAGTCAAACCAATGAATTAAAGTAGTTCTTGTGTTTGTGTCCACAGTTATGATCCAGCCCCGGGTGCTGGAGCAGGAGGAGCTCAGACCTCTGTACATGGACTTCCAGGCCACCACCCCCATGGTGAGAGAGACGTCTGGGATATTCAACCTTAGATGTAGTAGTGAGGATCATTATGGTAGTAATACTATAATGTCGTAATACTATAGGCTACTGCATATAAAAGCACTATTATATCATTAATGTTATAATAATGCTATTATATAAAGTGATATTATAATATGTTAATTATGCTATTGTATGCAATAATGTTAGAATAATGCTATTATATCCAATGATACTATAACTGTGTTTGTGTGAAGGACCCCAGGGTGCTGGATGCGATGCTGCCCTACCAGGTGAACTACTATGGTAATCCTCACTCCAGGACCCACGCCTACGGCTGGGAGAGTGAGAGGGCCATGGAGCTAGCGAGAGAGGTACACACACGTACTGATTCACACCTGGCATTGCACTTCAGTTCTCACATGATATATATAGACAAAACTCATTCACATTCTATACTGAAAACCTCTCACACAAACAATTCAGATACACACATATACGCACACACACACACACACACACACACACACACACACACACACACACACACACACACACACACACACACACACACACACACACACACACACACACACACACACACACACACACAGTAACCCGGTCCACAAGAGTCAGAGTTCTCACGGCAAGTACCACGCAGAGGTTCCAAATAAAGCCATAGTCGGCGTTTATTCACAAGTAAGACAGTGAACAGGAAATACATAAACTGTACTATGGCCTCCGAGAGACACGAGTAAAAGGATGTATCGTCGGCCTTCTGCTGGGTCGTCGTTCCTGCGTCTCCCTGGGTTGAGTTCCCAGTCTGCTTTTAAGATGTCCGCCCGGTCTTTTCCTCCCTCCGGCCAGGTGTTCCCCATTGGGTTGATTGCGTTGAGTGAAGATGTGCTCTCTGCCGCCGGCTAGTGGATGGCGGCGGTACACACCGTCCACCACTAGCCCACGGTTCCCCCTGGTGGGGAGCGGGTTGCCACAATACGCACACTCATATCTATATCCACTCACTCACTCACTGTTTGTATGTGTGTTTGTGTCTCTGCATGGTTTGTGTGTGTTTTTAGCAAGTGGCCAATCTGATTGGCGCAGACCCCAGAGAGATCGTCTTCACCAGCGGCGCCACAGAGTCCAATAACATGTCAATCAAAGTAAGTCCCGCCCTCACCGCGTGATCCAGATATGAGGATGTGTATACAGTATTATTGTTGTGGAGTAGAGAGGATGTATTGAGTGTTCATTTCCTGTGGGCAGGGTGTGGCTCGGTTCTACAAGGCCAAGAAGCGTCATGTGATCACCACCCAGACGGAGCACAAGTGTGTCCTGGACTCGTGCAGAGTGCTGGAGGCAGAGGGCTTCTCTGTTACCTACCTGCCTGTTAAAGCCAATGGACTGGTGGACCTCGAGGTAGACACACACACACACACACACACACACACACACACACACACACACACACACACACACACACACACACACACACACACACACACACACACACACACACACACACACACCCCTCTCTGTTGTTAAACCCAAATGGACTAGTGGATCTGGCGGTACACACACTGTTACACACCTCTGTTAAACCCAATGAACTATCCACTGCTAACCTCTAGCCACCATCTTGTGTGTGCAGCTCCTGGAGGCATCTATCCGCCCAGACACTTCCATTGTCTCCATCATGACCATCAACAACGAGATTGGAGTCAAGCAGCCAATTAGAGAAATAGGTAACGAGGACAATTAATGTCTGTGTGAAGCGTAGCTCTGGGTTAACGTTAGTATGTAGCTTAGCGCTGGGATTATACAGTATATAGTGCTGGGCTGAAGTCAAGATGTAGCACTGATGGAGTATGTAGCAATATGCTAATGTTGGGGTGCTGTCTACAGGCGGCATGTGTCGAGCCAGAGGCGTGTTCTTCCATACCGACGGCGCCCAGGCGGTCGGGAAGATTCCCATCAACGTCACCAAAGACAACATCGACCTGATGTCCATCAGCGCTCACAAGATATACGGCCCTAAAGGTACCAACCCGTAACTACCACCTACCAACCCCTAACTACCACCTACCAACCCCTACCTACCACCCCCTAACTACCACCGTCCAACCCCTAACTACTAACCCCTTACTACCACCTGCTAACCCCTAACTACCACCCTCCAACCTCTAACTACCATGTTCCAACTACTCCCCCCTAACCACCACCTGCTGACCCCTAACTACTCATTGGGTATGTGTCAGAATCATTGATTATTCTGTGTGTGTGTGTGTGTGTGTGTGTGTGTGTGTGTGTGTGTGTGTGTGTGTGTGTGTGTGTGTGTAGGTGTGGGGGCCCTGTATGTGCGCCGAAGGCCCCGTGTGCGCCTGGAGGCGCTGCAGAGTGGCGGGGGCCAGGAGAGAGGTCTCCGCTCCGGCACCGTGCCCACGCCCCTGGCCGTCGGCATGGGAGCCGCATGCTATGTGGCACAGGAGGAGATGGAGGTAAGGGCGGTCCACGGTAGAGACTCGCATGTAGTTCTTCTAACGTCCTCTAGGTGGTTCACTAGAGACTAGAATGTAGTTCCTCTAAGGTTCACATTTTTGGGAGGAGCACATCAGGCCCTTTCGGTGGACGTAATGGGTCCGTAAACTCCCCTGCGTTGCGTCGACGTGGAACCATAACTAAGCCATTAGTGTTGTTCTCAGTACGACCAGCAGACTAACTCGTATGGGTTGTTCTCAGTACGACCAGCAGACTAACCCGTAGTGTTGTTCTCAGTATGACCACCAGAGGGTGACAATGCTCTCCAATCGTCTCATCAATAAACTGACGTCTGGACTCCCTGACGTCATTCTCAATGGAGACCCCGAGGAAAGATATGCTGGTAAACATATTCACACACACACACACACACACACACACACACACACACACACACACACACACACTACTGTATTTAATGGTTGTGTGTATTCTAGGTTGTGTAAATCTGTCCTTTGCGTACGTTGAGGGAGAAAGTCTCTTGATGGCTTTGAAGGATGTCGCCCTGTCATCTGGAAGGTATAAATACTATCTTATAATACTACTAGTCCTAGCCCTGTCCTCTGGAAGACATATTCAGCTGTACTATAGTACCATATAACACGCACTATTTACTGCTATACTAGGGCTAACTGTGTGTGTGTGTGTGTGTGTGTGTGTGTGTGTGTGTGTGTGTGTGTGTGTGTGTGTGTGTGTGTGTGTGTGTGTGTGTGTGTGTGTGTGTGTGTGTGTGTGTGTGTGTGTAGTGCATGTACCTCAGCATCACTGGAACCATCGTATGTTCTGAGAGCCATCGGTGCTGACGAAGACCTGGCGCACTCCTCCATCAGGTAATACTGCACTGGTAGCACTAGTAGTACTACTCCTACTGTAATACTCCATGTAGACCTGGCCCACTTCCTCAGGTACTGGTCTTACTATGTCTCTCTCTCACTCTCTAGGTTTGGTATCGGTCGCTTCACCACGGAGGAAGAGGTTGACTACACAGCAGAGAAATGTCTCCATCAGGTCCGACGTCTCCGTCAGATGAGGTCAGAGGTCAACACCATACTGACATTATAACAATGATGATGAGTAATAAATAAAAATGTCTGATCCGTCTATCTACCTATGTGTCCGTCTGTATTCTTGTCTGTCTCTCCGTCTGTCTGCCAGTCCTCTGTGGGAGATGGTCCAGGAGGGAATTGATCTGAAGAGCATCAATTGGACGCAGCACTAAAGCCCCGCCCCCACCACCTGGAGACCCACCACTGCATACCTAAATCCCCGCCCACAGCACCACCCTATGAGGGCTCCTGTCAAAAAACACGCACAAACCCTTCCCCTGTCTGTCTGTCTGCCTGTCTGTCTGTCTGTATCTCTCGCTCTGTCTCCCTCGGTCTTCGGCCCAGGTTCCCAGAAGAACAGATGTATTCTATGTATTTTGTTCGGTGACTCCACCCTGCACCAGCTAGTCACATTAATATGATTTTTTTATTTTTACTATATTCAGAGCACTGATTAATTTTACATTAGCCCAGTAACACATTTCTTATGAAACATGCAATTTTTCATGATAGGAAGTCTGTGTATTGAAAGGTTTTAAAACTGTTACATGGCCAATAAATATACTGGATATGTGTATAGTATAAACTGCTGTTATTAATCCCTGTTCCAGCTGAAATAAAGAAGATACTTTTTAATTATTTATCCATCTATATATATTTGTGGAAAATACTTCATGTATTTCAAAACAGAAACCTTCATACAAATTGTTTAACATCATCCTAATTGATATATGAATTAAAACATGAATTACATAATTAGTAGGTAATTAATGTGTTACAACATGTTACAGATTGTACCAACACATTGGATAACATGTCATCTTTATAGCTTTATATAACTGGCAGTTGTTGCATACTATGTTAGCTCATCAGTCCAGACACATAACATCAATTTTTAAGCATGGTTGTTCTCCTTAGATCAGTGAATTTCAAACTGTGGTCGATGGTCCGCGACGGTACTGCAGGTGGTCCGTGGAAAAGCTAACTAAATATTATTTTCATATATAATATTATTTACTAAATATTTTTCATTAAAAAAAATAAAAATATGTATGTATGATATACAATTTAATTTAAATTGAAGGTATTGTGTGATTACTAAAATAGGCTAGTGCAAAGATTAGAACGTTCCAGAATATTTGGTCTAGTGGCTAGGAGGGAACCGGGATTTGATATTTGACTTATTCAGTTCAGTTCAGTTCAGTTCGTTTGTGATTACTGTGCATATTTAATACTCCATTATCATTGCTGATTACGCCCTCGGGCGCTTTAAATAAATACATTAAATATGTGGCAGCCGTTGTGTGCAGTAAACGTTCTTTTAACAAGCCTGTTGTACTGATGCTATGTTACTTTTAGTGCTAATATATGCCTATTAAGAGGTGCGGGTAATTCAGGTAGGACTGTGTGTAGACATATTTTATTACGTGTATTATAAGGTGGTCCGCGAAAATTCTTGAATATAAAAATGGTCCACACACACACTCAAAGTTTGAAAACCCCTGCCTTAGATGGTATTCTCATGGCCATTTGAGGTATTTATTGAACGCTTTAATGAGGTGAGGAGGAGTCAGACTCTGAGAGCGGGTCAAAAATAACGTAATAACGATTATTTAATTAGGTGTATTAACTTGTCCATAAACTAGTATTTTTCCATAAAGAAGATAAAATACAGGTTGTCATGCTCAGTCAGGGGTCTATCTTTTTTTGATGTAGACATTGCTGTTGCATTGCAGAATATCATCTTGCCTAGTTCAGAGACACTATAGAAGGACTTTGCCTAGTTGACGCCGGCAAGGCCCCGCCTACAAATACGTCACCATTATTTACTAACATGTGGGTGGGGCTGTTATCTCGCGTCAACACGCCAGTTCTCGCAGGATCTGTGACGAGATTTCGCAAAAGAGGATGAAGCGGTGAAGAGAAAGAACAACGCGGCGGGTTTCATGAACACAATCTCTTTTGCTCTCACATTTATCGGTAAGGAAACGTGAAAGGGTCGAGCATACTAAGAGCTGAACCCGAACAGACACTCCGCCTCCGTGCATTTCTCATGTGGTCGCTCTTTTACAACGCGAAGCAGCGGGGACGAAACGCTGCAGCTAGCGGCTAACAGGCCTAGCCACCAGTGTTGCCAGATTGGACGGGAAATCGGGCCAGATTTCTGCCAGTTATTTTGCTGCTAGTCACCGTGCATACCCTGAGCAACAAACATCTAATGTTGATGTATACAGTATACGTCTATAACGTTACATCTCTGCATGGTTAATAATGAGTCCTATAACTGGAATAATATTTTTCCATATCCTTCTTTTTAAATGTCATTAAAAATGAGATCGTTCATGTTAATTCATTGTTATTAACGTTAATTTTGACTCATCCATGTGGATGTATTTTGACTGTAAAAAAGAGAATTTTAACGAATTCGTGATTAGAAAGAGACCACTGTGTGCTCGTCATAATATATTTGGTTAATAGTGTGGTGATCGTACTAATATACCATTGGTAAATTGTAGACAATGCTCTGTTAATAGAGGTAATCTAACTCAAGGTACTAATTGTTGTATTGAAATCCAGTTGTACTTTTCTGTTGAACGTGAAGCCATGCTGTCTCCAGTAGGGATGAGGATACAGATCTCCCGACCGTAGAGAAGGCGGTATTCCAGGTGCGAATGGCGGTGTTTGCATGTGGATGTTGAAATTAGTTTAGTTGAGGGTTGAAGAAGATCTAAAGTCGCTGGTTCCTGACTCTGAGCTCATCATGTTTTGCTGTCAAATGCGCTGGTTTCTGTCTCAGGGTTGATGATGTTTATAAGGTCGCTGGTTTCTGTCTGCGCTCATTATGTTTTTCTGTTGGAAGTCGCTGGTTTCCCTCTCAGGGTTCTGGATGTTTGGGTGTTCAGCTTGCTGGTTTCTGTCTCTAGGTTCATGATGTTATACAGTCGTTGGTTTCTGTATCTTGGCTCAGGATGTTATTCAGTTGCTGGTTCATGTCGCTGGTTTCTCTCTTGGTTCATGATGTTATACAGTCGCTGGTTTCTGTCTTAGTTCAGTCGCTGGTTTCTGTCTCTGGGTTCATGATGTTATACAGTCGTTGGTTTCTGTATCTTGGCTCAGGATGTTATTCAGTTGCTGGTTCATGTCGCTGGTTTCTCTCTTGGTTCATGATGTTATACAGTCGCTGGTTTCTGTCTCAGGGTTCATGTTTCAAAGTGCTTGGTTTCTGCACTAGGGTCATGATGTTTTGCTGTTAAAGTCCCTGATTTCTCCCTCTGGGTTTTTGACGTTTGAAAGTCCCTGGTTTCTGTACCAGGGTTCATGATGTTTTGCTGTAAAGCTCCCTGGTTTCTGTCCCAGGGTTCATGATCATTTTCTGTAAATAGAGTTTCTGTCTCAGGGTTCATTATGTTTTGCTGTTAAAGTTGCTGGTTTCCGTCTCTTGGTCTATGATACTTGTGTGGATAAACCTGCTGGTTTCTGCTGTTAAACTTGCTGGTTTCTGCTGTTAAACTTGCTGGTTTGTGGTTCAGGGTTCATGGTGTTTCAAAGTTAGCTTTTTGTCGCTGGGCTCATGATGTTTTTAAGTCGCTTGTTTTTTGCTTCGTTCATGGTGTTTTAAAATCACTAGTTTTTGTCTCTTGATTGATGTTTTTCTGTCGCTGGTTTCTGTTGCTGGGTTCATGATGTTTTTAGGTTGCTGGTTTCTGTTTCTTGGTTCATGATGTTTTGCTGTTAAAGTTGCTGGTTTCCGTCTCATGATGTTTTAAATCCGCTGGTTTCTGGCTCATGATGTTTTAAAGCTGCTGGTTTCTGGCCCATGGCTCACGATGTTTAAAAGGCGCTGGTTTCTGGTTCATGATGTTTAAAAGGTGCTGGTTTCTGGTTCATGATGATTTAAAGGCTCTGGTTTCTGGTTCATGGCGTTTAAAAGGTGCTGGTTTCTGGCTCATGTTTTAAAGCCACTGGTTTCTGGCCCATGGTTGTTGACGTTTTTAAAGCCACTGGTTTCTGGCTCATGATGTTTGAAAAGCGCTGGTTTCTGGTTCATGATGTTTTAAAGCCACTGGTTTCTGGCCCATGGTTCTTGACGTTTTAAAGCCACTGGTTTCTGGCTCATAATGTTTTAAAGCCACTGGTTTTTGGCCCATGATGTGCTGGTGTCGGTTGCCTGCTCACAACTCAGCTTCATGTGCTCTTGTTCAGGGACAGAAGAAAAACTTTAGGCCCTTACATCTTACTGTGGTTCACATCCCAATAGTTGGTTTTCTGGACTGGTTGGAAAACTTTCTGCATGACTGGTTGAACATCTGTCTGCATGAAATTCTTGGATTGGTTGTTTCGGTCAATGAACACAGGGTGATTCTCAGGGTGATTCTTGCCAAGTGATGGATTATATTCCAAGACAAGTTGAACAAGATATTAGGGCGGAAGTGAGTTGATTCTTATATTTCGTTTGTTATTGTGGGGTTTGGGTCTGCAAACTGCTTTAGAAAGTTAACCCCAGTCTTAATGCATACACTCTACATTTCTCTGCCACATAGTGACCCTACACTATGTAATATATTATGTTACTCTGCCACAAAGTGACCCAATACTCTGTAATACACTGTGTTACTCTGCCAAATAGGGACTCCATTGAAAAGCATGAGATGTTTAATCTTATGTTTAATCTTACCTTGAAGCTGGTCTCTCCCATGGATGTCCTGATGTCAGGTGCTGGGTGAAGTGTTTCAACTGGAGTGAATTGTCAGGGTGTCAGGTCTCTTCTCTGATCCATGTGATACATGCTTTGGTCTCCTGGGAACTGGGCCAAACATCACATCTCCATTATGTTTCCATGTTGTCCATGACCCACTAATAATGGTTGGACCTGATGAAATTGCCGCCAACGTTTCTTTGAACAGGAAGTTGTTGTTGTAGTTGTTGTAATAAACCGTTTTAAAATGTGTTCATTTGTTGGAAAGGTGCTTAATATGAAGATGGAAACAAAGTGAACAAGTTCGATTTTGGCTTCATTGTTTCTTCCAATTGTGGTGTTTTCTGTTGTTTGAATAATTTTTGTCCTTTTCATTAATATGGTGTTAAATATCACGTGAGTTAGAACTCTAAGGCCAAACCGAGTGTTGAGTGTACAAATACAAGTTATTTAAACTAAACAAAAGGTACAAAAGTAAAATGTGTGTCCCTGCATATAATATTAGTACCTGAAGCTAGGCTGATGCTACTAAACGTGGTCTATCTATATCTTTACTATATAATGTTGTTGATGGATGTAATGTGTTCACCCTGGATATTCTTGCTATAAACAGGTATGGTAAGCAACAGAGAGACCGTGGTATGACCGGTAGTTTATGATCCGCTGTCGCAAAGAGATGGTAAACTAGTGTGATGTCTGAGATGCTGCTGTCTGAGGTGTTTACAATCTCAAATTCTCCTTCCCCAAGTCATCCATCACTTCTCTCTCTACCCCTCCTCCTGGTCCTCCATCTCTCCTCCTCCACCGAGTCCTCATCCCTTCTCTCCTCCTCCTCTTCCATCTCTCCTCCCTCTCCCCATCTCTTCTCTCCTCCTCCATCTCTTCTCTCCTCCTCCCAGTCCTCAGTCCCATCCCTCTGCCTCCCCCTGCTGGCTCTGATGGTTCCTGTACCTCTCTCCACAGGTAGTTAGCCAGTTGGCAGTGGGCCTGTGGCAGTCTTGCTATGGCTGTTGTGATCAGGCTGCAGGGTCTGCCCATAGTGGCAGGAACCATGGACATCAGACACTTCTTCTCTGGCCTCACCATCCCCGACGGCGGCGTGCACATTGTGGGCGGGGAGCACGGCGAGGCCTTCATCGTGTTCGCCACCGATGAAGACGCCCGTCTGGGAATGATGCGCACAGGTGGGGCCATCAAGAGCAACAAGGTGTCCCTGTTGCTAAGCAGCAAGACGGAGATGCAGAACATGATTGAGCTCAGCAGGCGCCGGTTCGAGACCGGCTCGGCGTCGGCCGAGGCCCCGGCGGTGACGGCCGCCGGTCGGCAGGTCACGAGCATCGCCTCGTCTCAAGCGTCCATTGTGGGGAGGAGTGGTAGCCACGGTAACCAAGGGTTCGGCAATGCCCAGCCCTCTGTGACCACAGCCAGCTCCCACCAGGAGCAGCACAGCAACAAGGTGTCGGCCAGCCATGCCAGCCATCCCAACCATCCCAATCATCCCAGTCATCCCAGCCATCCCAGCTTACCCCCCAGCCATCCCAGCCATCCCAGTTTACCCCCCAGCTTCACCAACAGCTATAGCTCCGGCCCTGGCATCACCGGAGGCCCGCCCCCCATCCCCCCGCTCCCAGCACTCCCCTCCATGCCTGGCCCTCCCCCATCTTCAGCCCTCCCCCCTGTGCCTACGGTCTCCCCTCTCCCCCACATGTCCCACCTCCCCCACATGTCCTCCCTGCCTCCCTTCAACCCCTCCCTGCCTCCCCCCGGAGGCCTGGCCTCCGCCCTGGCTCTGGGGCCTCCCAACCCCATGCTCTTCAGCCCGCTGAACCCCCTGAACCCCCTGGCCTCCCTGGGCCTCCACATGAAGGCGGCGGCAGCAGCGGCCGCCGGTGTGGTGACGGGCGGAGGCCTCCTCGCCAGTCCTGACGAGCTCTTCGTCCTGCTTCAGAACCTCCCCTTCACCTCCTCGGAGCTGGAGGTGAGGGAGATGTTCCGGGGCCTGGGGGTGGAGGCGGTGAGGCTCCTGAGGGATGGCCAGGGCCGGGGCACGGGGCGGGCCATGGTCAAGTTCTTCTCCCCCCAGGACGGGATGGAGGTGGTGAAGCGAGGGGGGGGCATGATGGGGCAGAGGTACGTGGACGTGTCCCCGGCCACAGAGCGCCAGTGGGTCAGCCTCAACAACACCAATGCCAACGCCAAACCCATCCAGGAAGCGCAGATTCAGGAGCATCACCGCGGAAACGTGCCGGCGGGGGGGAGGGAACGCTGCAGATCTCGCTCTCCGCACCGGCAAGGTGGGACTGAGTGGTGCGTCTATCTCAAGGGCCTGCCCTATGAGGCGGAGAAGAGGCAGATCCAGGAGTTCTTCAAGAACCTGTCCCTGGTGGAGGACAGCGTGTACATCGCATACGGCCCCAACGGCCGAGCCACCGGGGAGGGCTTCCTGGAGTTCAAGACGGAGCAGGACTACAAGACGGCCCTGGGCAGCCACATGCAGTACATGGGCAGCCGCTTCATCCAGGTCCACCCCATCAACAGGAAGGGCATGCTGGAGAAGATCGACTCCATCCGCAAGCGCTCGGGTGTCCCGGGCGGAGACGGCAAGACCCAGGAGGTCTCCAAGTCGCCCAGGAACTGCGCCCACATCACCAACATCCCCTACAACGTCTCCAAGAAGGACGTCCGGGCCTTCCTGGACGGGGTGGGCATCTACGAAGACAGCCTGAAGGTGCTGACGGATAACCACGGCAATGGGCTGGGCCAGGCCGTCTTCCAGCTGCGGACGGAGGAGGACGCCCGCAAGGCCGAGAGGCTTCATCGCCAGAAGCTGAACGGGCGCGATGCCTTCGTGCACTTGGTTACCTACGAGCAGATGAAGGACATCGAGAGGAACCCGCCACCGCAGAACAAACGCGGCCAGAGGAACCAGAGCCAGCCCAGCCAGCAGCAGCCCAGCCCCCAGCAGAACCAGCCCAGCCCCCACCAGACCCACCAGATCAACCCCTTCGCCGGGATGAGCGGAGAGGAGTTTAACTTCCTGAGGAGCACCATGGGTAACCTGGGCAGTGCCCCCTTCGTCTCGCCGTTCGCCGCCCCGGGTAATGGGCTGGTGGGCCCCCCGCCCCTGCCCCCCCTGGCCGCGGGACTGGCGGTCACCCCCCCACTGGTGGCCGGCTTGCCTGGAGGCCCCCTCTTGGACCACCCTGGCTTTAGGCCTGGGCTGCCCGGAGGCCCGATCCTGGAGCCCCCTGGCTTCAGGCCCGGGGCTCCCGGGGGCCCCATCCTGGAGCCGCCTGGCTTCAGGCCCGGGGCCCCTGGAGGCCACGGCCTGGGCCCCGAGGCCCTGAGGGCCCTGGCTCCGTTCGACGGCGGCAACAGGAAGCCGACCGGCTTGCCCGGTCGCGTCGCCGGCAGCAACAATAACCAGAACCGGCAAGGAGGCGGAGGCAACAACAACGGACAACAAAACTTTGGCCCGGAAGGTCTGAGGAACCAACAACAACAGGCTCCCGGGAACCCGGGGAACCAGCGTCCCGGGTGCCCCTCCATCGTGAAGCTACAGAACATGCCCTTCACGGTGACTGTTGACGAGATCATGGACTTCTTCTACGGGTACCAGGTGCTGCCCGGCTCAGTGTGCCTCCAGCTGGGGGAGAAGGGGCTGCCCACCGGGGAGGCCATGGTGGCCTTCCACAACCACCAGGAGGCCAGCTCCGCCGTGCTTGACCTCAATGACCGGCCCATCGGGGCCCGCAAGGTCAAGGTGACCCTGGGATAAACATGACCTCTGACCCCTGAGTCTACGTGTGTCTCCCTGTATTCATAGGTCAGAATCCCCCCGTCTCCAGAAGCACAAAACTAACCCGACTCTCTTCTGGTGGATAGGCAGCACTACAATATGATGATGATGATAACTTGTCTCTTGCTTAGAGCTCAAATGTGATGATAACTTGTCTCTTTCTTATAGCTTAAATTTGATATTGATGATGATGATGATAACTTGTCTCTTGCTTGGAGCTCAAATGTGATGCTGATGATGATGGTGACAACTTGTCTCTTGCTTAGAGCTGGAATATGATGATGGGAACAACTTGTCTCTTGCAAAGAGTAGAATTATGATGACGATGGTTTCATTTCATTTTTTAAGAGCACCAAAATATTTCCAGCTTCATTGAAACGCTCAGCTGGGACCGCCGTCGCTGTAAACCGTTGGTTTGTTGCAGAGATGCTTGTGTTTTATTAACCTGCTATGAAAGTGATGTTTGTTTGCTAGTAATGAAATCGTCATAAATCATTTTGATGATTTATAAAATGACAGCCAGTGAAATTGATTTCTTATCGTTTAAAATGGTGTGCACAGCATTGCGTGTCTGTTGAGCAAGGCTGTCTTAGACTTTACTCACTGTTGATTAAACAAGTTCTCCAGGCCAAACCATCCTTGTTTAAAATGACAGAACAGGGTCTGTGATGGTTTGCATCCACCTGGGTTACCTGGCCATGTTGACAATAAGAAAAGCATAATTCCACTGTTTGTCTTTCTGTGCTCTACACCTGAGATGCTTTCACTATTTTATCCTCTTTCTCTTGATATCTTTCCCTCTCTTTTTGCTGGGACTGCTAACTTCGCCACTCTTCACTTCCTGCTGTTGGTCGCCATGTTGAGCTGGGACGGTCCCCTTATGATGATGTCATGTTTGAGCTGGGACTGCCCCCTAATGATGATGTCATGATCATTCTGGAGCTTGGAATGGGATGATGATGTTTATGAAGATATAAACCTCTTGGCACAAAAAGGTTTTGTGTGCTGAGATGAATGTTTGTTTTGATCTTTTTTTAGTTTCTTGGAGAAAGTGTTTCTATGTTTGCCTATGTAGCTAGTTGTGTGTATAGATTACAGATATAGATCAAACCTCATCAGTCTCTTGGACTCGGTCAATAAAAGGATGTTTTATGACGAATTTCTAGAACCCGAAAGAGTTTGGTTTGTTGCGTCTGATGTTGTTAATTTATGAAAACTTACCACGGCTATTAGCCCAAACCCTGACCCATGTAGTACATAGTACAGTCTAACCATTACAAACATAACCTAACCCACATAGTACACCTTAAGTCTAAGCCTAACAACCTAATTAACCCTAACCTACATAGTAGTTTAACCCACATAGTACATCTTCAGTCTAACCCTAACTGAACCTAATTAACCCTAACCCACATAGTGCATCACTATTTCATAAAATATTATATATTTATCATCACACATCTAGACTTCTACGTACAATTAGATAGTAGACTAATTCACTTACTTACGTAAGTAAGTCATTACTAGGCCACTAAATACCTGTAGTTACTAGATTGACTAACTAGCAGTAAGTACCTCAAACTAGTAAATGGCTGGTTACCCCCCTTTTATTCTTCAGGTTGAACAAATTATTAGTAATATTCTTAGTTCACATTGCTTACACAATACGTTGAAGAATACACATAGTTTATAAGTTTATACGTTTATGTTTATAGTTTATTACATAGAAGAGGAATAGTACCGCTGGCCCTGTTGAAAACTGTCCTTTATCTTTGGACGGGCAATAAAGTTGTTCCACAACATCGTTCAATAGTTGATATTCACTATATCATAATAACGGGTCACCTCTGTCTTTTACTAATACTAATTTGCTATCAGTTACTAATCACTTCCCTCCAAATTCAGATCTGAGCACCATACTAACCGTCGACCACCCGTTTCCATGACAACGCAAAGACGACATGCCCGTGCGCGGCTGAACTGGTTACTGTGGTTTGACGGGCTTGTTCGAATAGTGTGTGTGTGGGTGTGTGTGTTCCCTGCGGTTGCTAGTTGTATTTTACCGTTGTTGCTGGATTTGTAGGGAAGTGATTAGCAACTGTGTGTGCGTGTGTGTGTGCGTGTGCGTTACAACAGATTATTCTTGCATGCATATTCGAGGATAGTAAACCCCTAACCTTATTAACCCCACCCTGTTATGTTGATGCCTTGCTCTACCTACTGTGCAACTCAGGGAATATAACCCCTAACTCTGCCGTATTAGTGCCTTGCTATACCTATTGAGCAACACAGGGAATATAACCCCTAACCCTGCAGTGTTAGTGCCTTGCTCTATCTACTGAGCAACACAGGGAAAAGACAGGAAATAAAAAGTCAACTACTTCATGTCTATTTGTGTATCTATTTCCACTTGAAGGCCGGTCTATCTGTTTTAACAGTATTCTGCACTGTAGTAGGCCTACTAGTGTTTAAAGGTACTCTGTACTAGAGTTTAAGGGTACTCTGTACTGTAGTAGGCCTACTAGTGTTAAGGGTACTCTGTACTAGTATTTAAGGGTACTCTGTACTAGTATTTAAGGGGACTCTGTACTAGTATTTAAGGGGACTCTGTACTGTAGTAGGCCTACTAATGTTTAAGGGGTATGCTGGACTGTAGTGTTTAGTGTTTAAGGGTGTTCACGTTACGTACTGTAGTAGGTACGTACACTTACTAGTACGTACACACACATACTCGTGTTTAAGGGTACCAAGGTACTGTAGTAGGCCTACTTGTGTTTAAGGGTACTCTTTACTTTAGTAGGCCTAGTAGTGTTTAAGGGTACTCTGTATTGTAGTGTTTCTGGATCCTGTGCAGTAGTAAAGTTAGGTGGAGTTGAGTCCATTCCGGCTGAATCTTGACAGATTCAGCCGGTCTATGTGACGTCAGCAGGTCTGTGTGACGTCAGCCTAGATCTCTACATGTGCTCATATAAAGTTTAGTCTGGGGGTGCTTTGACTTTAAACAAGTTTGTTGCAAGTATGTTGTGGCCGTGTGTATGCAGCAGACACGGAGTAAGTAAGATCGGCATTACATCGAGTCCGACGAACACGCCCAGGTGTCAGCGATGAGCCAAATTAAACTATAATCAAACTACCACTACTAGTAGTTTAGAAATAGTAGAAATCGAAACGTCTTTTTTTTTTCTCCATCTGACTTCCTGTTTTGTATCTCGGTGACGTCACGGACACCACTGTCCAATCCAATCCATAGTAGTGAGTTCTTGACCAATGAAAGAGCCTCATTCTCCACCTATCTGAGCGATGGGCGGGCCTTATTCCGACCGCTCTACTGCCACTCCCTTTCCTTCATTGAACGGTGGAGCGTCGCTGCGGAGAACTTGTGTACTTGTGTATTTGTAGGGGGCATTGCTGCAGGTAAACAAGGTAAACGTCAACATCTTAAGTATTTTAAGTAACAGGCGAATGTCGCAGGAGTAGTTTGAAGGCTGAACTGTTCCATGTGTGACTCAGTCCGGTGTGCGGAACCGAAGGTCCTGACGGAAGTTGACTGTTCTCGTCATTGTGTGTGTGTATTCGTGTGTGCGCGCACCGATGCGTGCGTGTTTGTATGCGTGTGTTCTTGTCGAGTGTGTGTTCTTGTGGTCATGGGTGTGTTCTTGTGGTCATAATATGTGTGTGTATCTGCGCGCACGATCTGATCATTGATCTGGTCATTGTGTGTGTGTGTGTGTGTGTGTGTGTGTGTGTGTGTGTGTGTGTGTGTGTGTGTGTGTGTGTGTGTGTGTGTGTGTGCTCTTGTGGTCATGTGTGTCTATACGTTCTGCTCATCATATGTGTCTGTGTGTGTTCCCAGATGGCCGACTGCGTGTCCAAGGTGGAGCTGACTGTGTCCTGCACCACTCTCCTGGATAAAGATGTGGGCTCCAAGTCGGACCCACTGTGTGTCCTGTTGCAGAGCACCGGGGACAATCAATGGGAGGAGGTGTGTGTGTGTGTGTGTGTGTGTGTGTGTGTGTGTGTGTGTGTATTTTTTGTAGTGTGTTTACTTTTGGAGGCATCTTGCAGAATGGACTTGGCAGAAATTTAATATAATCTACATAATAATGTTTTAATTTGTGCATAATCTCATAGATGAGTTTCAGTCTACTCAGATTGGATAGATAGAAGATAGGACGGGTTGCAGCGGTCCCAGGGAAGCCCAGTCTCTTCCAGATAATTGACAGTTTATCTGTTTTATTTTTCATTAGACTATGCTGCGTCTAAGGCTACTCATCTAAGTTTTTTCATGAGGTTGTACTATAAGGGCCGCTGTAGGAGGTGTGAGCGTCCAATGACAGATGGTTACCTAGTAGCTGGACTGTAAGTTTATTACTTTATATATATATATATATATATATATAGTACACACCTGGTATTACATTTACATTTAGGGCATTTAGCAGACGCTTTTATCCAAAGCGACTTACAATAAGTACATTTGTCATAAGAAGTGAAACAATATATCGCCGTCGGTACAGTAAAGACGTTCATAGAACCAAGTGCAAGCACTAACAATCGCCAGGCTAACCCCATTCCCCGTATACAGCAGTGATAGCTAGCTACTGCAGATGCTACACAACTAAGAACATGCTACACAACATGCATACACAACACAAGTACATGCTACACAATTAAGTACAGTGAATGAATACAACCTGCATTAAGTGCGTTCATCAAGTGCCAGGACGTACAACAAACAATAGTGCAACAGACAAATAAGGGACTGGTATGTTTTGTGGGAAGTCGGCTTATCGTAGGAGGTAGAGAGGGTTGCCTGGTATCGGAAGGTTGCCAGTTTGATCTCCGGCTCCTCTTAGCTGAGTGTCGAAGTGTCCCTGAGCATGACGCTTAGCCATCCATGTTTACTGCGATAATAATACATAGAAAATCGGCATACAAATTAAAAAATGTGTATATATGTATGTGTATATGGATGTTAATGTGGTTACTGAAGTGTCCCGTCTGTCCCTCAGGTGGGGCGGACAGAGCGGGTGAAGAACTGTGACAGCCCGGCCTTCAGCCAGCGTCTGAAGGTGGACTACCACTTTGAGACTGTGCAGAAGCTCAAGCTCGCCGTCTACGACATCGACAACAAGTCGGTCGACCTCAAGGACGACGACTTCCTGGGAGGAGTGGAGCTCACTCTGGGCCAGGTAACACACCTGATGGTTATGTTATGTTACATGTGGAGCTCACTCTGGGCCAGGTAACACACCTGATGGTTATGTTATGTTACATGTGGAGCTCACTCTGGGCCAGGTAACACACCTGATGGTTATGTTATGTTACATGTGGAGCTCACTCTGGGCCAGGTAACACACCTGATGGTTATGTTATGTTACATGTGGAGCTCACTCTGGGCCAGGTAACACACCTGATGGTTATGTTATGTTACATGAGGAGCTCACTCTGGGCCAGGTAACACACCTGATGGTTATGTTATGTTACATGTGGAGCTCACTCTGGGCCAGGTTACACACATGACAGCCAGCAGTGTAGTGTTATGGTTGTATTTAGTTATAGTTGTATGAAGATATATTTACATTTGTTTATTTATTATTTATCTTATAGTTGTAGTTATAGTTATTTTATGATATGAATATGTTTCTTTATATCTTATAGTTATGGTTATAGTTATGTTATATTATAAATAAATATATATTTGTGTTTAGATTGTTGCCAGTAAAACTGTGACCAGACCACTGCAGCTGAAGACCACCAAGCCAGCGGGGAAGGGAACCATCACTGTAAGTGTGTGTGTGTGTGTGTGTGTGTGTGTGTGTGTGTGTGTGTGTGTGTGTGTGTGTGTGTGTGTGTGTGGATATGTTTGTATATATTTGTATATTTATGTGTGTCTCAGGTGACAGCTGAGGAGATTAAAGACAAGAGAGCCATCGTCCTGGAAGTAGAGGCTAAAGGCCTGGACAAGAAGGTAACACTCACTCACCCTCACTCTCTCAATCACACTATAAACAGGTTGCAATTAGTTTTAATAATGGACAGCTATAGGCACATGACTAGATAAAGTGCTAGATGGATGAATACAGTAGGTATCAGTACAGTAGGGAGGTGGTTAGTGCAGTAGGTAGATGGGTACACTAGGTAGGTACAGGCGGTAGGTTGCTAGGTAGGTACTAACTAACCCTGTCTGTTTCTCAGGACCTCTTTGGGAAGTCTGATCCTTTCCTGGAGTTTTATAAACAAGGAGCTGGTGGCGAGTGGCAGCTGGTGTACAGAACGGAGGTACACACACACACACACACACACACACACACACACACACACACACACACACACACACACACACACACACACACACACACACACACACACACACACACACACACACACACACACACACACACACACACACAGCGGCCCACTGTCTCATCCCTTAAAAGATTGATTCAGGCTAAAACACTTTGACGTAACGTTGTTATAAAATGTCCAACATTGATTTCCTATTCATCAAGGGTTTATTTTGTAATGCATTTTAATTAATAATTTATTAATAAATGTGATAGTTTGTGAAAGCAATATGCCTCATGAGTGATACATTTTGATGATGATGATGTACAGGTAGTGAAGAACAATCTGAGTCCCAGCTGGAAGAAGTTCACCATTTCTCTGCAAACCTTCTGTAGTGGAGATGTGGACGCGCCCCTCAAGGTACACACACACTCTCTGGTCAAATACAGCAAAGCCGCCCGCTGAGGTGAATAACAATCACAATCAAGCATTCGTATTCATGTGATAAACGCCTATAACTCCCTGTTTTATATAAAATACATTGCAGCTGTAAAATACAAAAAGAGAAATGTAATGTTATATAATGTTTTTGTGTTCCTCCTGCAGGTTAACTGCTCGGACTCGGACAGCGATGGATCCCACGATCTGATTGGTTCCTTCACGGCTAAAGTTTCAGATTTCCAGAAGGCAGCTCACGGCACACCGGTGAGATTCATTTATGTTCCTTTAAATGAATGACTAAACTAAACGAGTGTCCTGAATCCTGCTGTCGAATGAACCGACTGTTCACTGACCAGGCTGACAAGAAATAATAAAAAGTAAATAGAGAAATTATAAAAAATAATTATAAATCATAAATCATAAATAATACCTTCTACAATAAGTGTGAAATGGTAAATAATATATAGTAAATAATCAATAGTAAATGATTATTAGTAAATAGGTAATAGTAAATATAAAATAATAACGAGTAAAGAATAAATGGTAAACAAGAAAAAATGAATGCCTCTGTACCTCTTGCTCGAGTTCCTAATGGTAACCATATCCCAGGAGGACATTGTCTTAAACAGGACTACTAACTACATTGGATATACTTTTGGAAATACACTTAGGAAGTAGTTTTCAACTTGTTTTTGTTTTTGAAAATAATAGATAACATAAACATCTGGGTTCCGAGATTAAGATATAAAATCGACCACACCTCAACCACACCTCTATCTACAATGGATGTAAACTAGCCTCTTAGGCTAACTCTGGCTCACTTACAGTTTGACTGTTGATTAATGTGCAATGTCCCTGAAATAAACCAATAAATGAATTAATGTTAGTATTATTATTATTGTAGGTATGATTGTTATTGTGATTATTGTTACTAACCACCAGGGAATGCTGTGTCCTACAGGTGGAGTTCGACTGTGTCCATCCTGACAAGCAGAAAAAGAAGAAGAGTTATAAAAACTCTGGAGTTGTTTGTGTCAAAAACTGCAAGGTAGGAGCTAGACACTGCATTTACCTGTCAGCTAGGAGCGAGACACTGCATTTACCTGTCACTTCGGACCTAAACACTGAATTCCCCAGAATTCCCCCTAGTAGCTGCTGTGTATGTGTGTTTGCATTTCCACAGTTGGTGACACAACACACCTTCCTGGACTACGTCATGGGAGGATGCCAAATCAACTTCACCGTAAGTCTCTCACTCACTCACTCACTCACTCACTCACTCACTCACTCACTCAGTCGTATCTATTGTTTTGTGTGTAGGTGGGGATAGACTTCACCGGCTCCAATGGGGATCCTCGCTCTCCAAACTCTCTCCACTACATGAGTCCAGACGGTCTGAACCAGTACCTGTCTGCCACCTGGTCCGTGGGCCTGGTGGTCCAGGACTACGACACGTGAGTACATGTATACTTCAGGGACACTTCATCAGGGACAGAACGGCTATGGGCCAATCAGGGACAGCCCCAGGTCTTTGGTCCTACCCACAATAATGCCATTTGGATGGGCACCACAGTGCCTCACTTAATAAAATGAATGAAGAGATTCTAGGCTCGTGGTCACGACCTCTCATGACCTCTCTCTTTCTCCTGTTCCTCTCAGAGATAAATTCTTCCCAGCTTTTGGTTTTGGAGCCAAACTTCCTCCAGATTACCAGGTCAGTATTAACCCCTAGCCCTACATCCAGGCTGGGTTCCAACTGGGACGTCGGCCTCAACCTCTGTGGACCCTCACTTATGTTATGATGTTGTGGCTTTGCATTTGTGTGGTGACTGTCGATGATACCTGAGCTGTCTACCAAGCCCTTAACCTAGCACTTAACAGGGCCTTACCCTAAACCAGCTCTCTATCCATGGTACCTGAGCTTCTCAGCAAGCACAATGCAGCCAAAAGCAAGACCTTCATCTGTTGTCTGACCAATCTTTTTCTTCCTGACCTGCAGGTGGCCAATCATGAATTTGCTCTGAACTTCAACCCAGCCAACCCTTTCTGCCAAGGTACACACACACACACACACACACACACACACACCTTACCCGGACTGTAGGGGCTGTTCCCTGATCCTCAGCCTGTGTTTAGGGTACCTTACCCGGACTGTAGGGGCTGTTTCCTGACCCCCAGCGTGTGTTGTTGTGTGTCCCCCCCCCCCCAGGTATTCAGGGCATCGTGGAGGCCTACCGCCAGGCCCTGCCCCAGCTCCGTCTCTCCGGTCCCACTAACTTCTCCCCCATCATCAACCACGTGGCCTCCATCGCCGCCGCCGCCACCCAAGGCAGCCATGCCACTGTGAGGACTCACACAGACACTACACATATATGAGGACTCACACACACACACACACACACACACACACACACACACACACACACACACACACACACACACACACACACACACACACACACACACACACACACACACTGAGGCTGCTCATGGTCACTGTAAATTTACATTTACATTCAGGGCATTTAGCGGGCGCTTTTATCCAAAGCGACTTACGATAAGTACATTTGAACTCTGACTCTGACAGTTAAAATGAAGGGGTGTATCAATGTGTGCAGTAGTACTTCCCCCTGACCCCCCTGTGTGTGTGCAGCAGTGCTTCCTGTCCCCCTGACGCCCCTGTGTGTGTGCAGCAGTACTTCCTGTCCCCCTGACGCCCCTGTGTGTGTGCAGCAGTACTTCCTGTCCCCCCTGTGTGTGTGCAGCAGTACTTCCTGTCCCCCTGACGCCCCTGTGTGTGTGCAGCAGTACTTCGTGCTCCTCATCCTGACCGACGGGGAGATCACAGACTTCGACCAGACCAAGGAGGCCATCGTGCGCGCCTCGCGGCTGCCTCTGTCCATCATCATCGTGGGTGTGGGGCCGGCCGACTTCAAGGCCATGGAGCTGCTGGACGGGGATGATGGGTTGCTGCGCTCCACCACCGGCGAGGCTGTGGCACGTGACATCGTGCAGTTCGTCCCCTACAGGAAGTTTGCCGACGTAAGTCTTCGGTTTGAGTTTAAGGGTTTTAAGTTGGTGCCTTACGGACCATGTGTTCAGTTCAGTTTTTGGTTGTTGTTGTGGAGCTGCATGTCAGAGGCTGATGGGCAACCGCTAGTTGAGCCTTTATCTCAAGATAATGAGCATGGATTATCTATTCATGATTATTAATGCTGTCTCTGTCTCTCTCTGTCTCTCTCGGTCTCTGTCGCTCTCTCTCTGTCTCTGTCTCTGTCTCTGTCTCTCTCTCTCTCTAGGCCCCCCGTGATGCGTTGGCTAAAAGTGTACTTGCTGAGGTTCCCAACCAGTTGGTGTCTTACTTCAAGATGATGGGGCTGGAGCCCGGCAAGCTGACTCCGCCCAAACAGGCTGAGGTCAAACCATAAGGCACTCCCCTTCCCTGTCTGAGCCACAGCCATGCAGTGCTTAGGCCACACCCGCTACCATGCCTTATCCACACACCCTACCACAGAATGCCAAAGCCACACCCCTTATCGTGCCTAAGCCCCACCCCTCATCGTACCTAAGCCACATCCTACTGCAGAAGGCTTAAGCCACACCCCTACCAAAGGCGGCCTAGGCCACACCCTTTTTATGCAATTACCTCTATATGAAACATTTAAAATGTACTCCATAGTTATGAAGCTCCATTTAATCATGATCATTTACTGAGATATAATCGTTGTCATTCCACGTGTTTATTGGTCTGACTGAGACCAGAAGCTGGACCCAAGATATAGTTGTCGTATATATCATGTATTTTCTTTTATTATTATCTTCATTACTATCATAACTCTCCTGGAAGTAATATCAATACAGGCTTGGTCTATCTTGGCATGTTAGCCGCTAACCGTTGCATTTAGACCCCTAGTGATGCTACTACAGGTCTGATCTATGCCAGCCGATAGCCCTGTTCTATTACTCTAGACGCTAGCTTCTGCCTATCTGCTAGCCCTAGCTGCTTGCCTTGACCAGTATTGTGCTTAATTGTGCCAACTGGTTCAAACTAGTTCCAACTGGTTCTAATTGGTAATTTGGAGAATGTATGGACATGCTGCTTTGCACTATAATCTATACGCTTCTATTCTTGAGGCCGTTTCCAATCTGCTCCCGAGATAATCAAAGACCACTTCGACACGGAGCTGAATCATGAAGCGTGTTTGACTGTACGGTCCGTTGCCAGTTGCGTCAATCAACACAGCGTGTACTGACGCCAGATCGGGCCTGCATTATGGCCACCAGGGTGCGCCAAACCCTCTCTATATTCAGCCCCTGGCTTTGGGTTGTCTGGGAGGAAGACAAGGCTGCAAAAGTGTCATGATTCCGCTTGAGCTTTGGTGTATTATGGCTTTTATACTTGAAATAAAATGATCTTATTTTACTTTTGTGTACTTGAATGTTTACTTTAGTCTTATTGTGTGTTGTAGTCAGTGTGCGAAATACCCATCAATATTCGGGGGGGGGGTTGGGTCCCCATCTTCCGATTGTTGCGCAATATCGATCTAAATTTTTCTCATGGAGTGAGAAAAATTTGAAAAACAACCAAAAAAACAACCAAAGCAGGCAGGACTTGAACCCCCGTCTCCAGCACTTTATTCAGCGGGTCTACGTCTCTTGCACACTACCTCCGTCAACGGACGCATCTCGACTTTGCATGGGGCGCCCTCGAAATGCATTGTGGGTCCGTCCGTCAAGTCGGCTCCGTGGCCTGCGTCAAAAGTTGAGAAATGTTAAACTTTTCGGGAAGCGACGGGTCCGTCGGCCAATCAGATCGCGGTTATGCAAATATACTAGTGTGCCGCTACTTGGATAATGTGCGATTGCTACACGCACAGCGGCAACACTGTCCTTGCGACTACGGCGATTTACATGACACTCTTTGAGATTGCAGATTAAAATTCAGAATTAAATGCTACAACTGACCCCAAGAGGTTTTGAGGAGTTGCGTTGACTGGGAGAACTGGGAGGACGTCACAGCTGTTTGAAGCCAAAGGATTGCGTTTTATCATTGTGATGGTAAAACACACACACGCACACGCACACACACTCACACACTGTTGGGTTGTGGTGCAACCAAACAGGCGCCCACACATACACAAACTATAAAGACACACACAAACTCCTCTAACGTCACCCACAAAAATGCAAACATCACACATACCTACACACAGTGTAAAAAATGTAAGTAGTTTATACATTGGATTTAAATTAACACCCTAACCCCACACTGTCAATACTTCCACAATGTGTGATGTTAATGAAAGGATGATAAATGTAAGGAAGAGTAAACAGCATTACTGTAAGCATAATTTCTTTATTTAGACGTCCATAACCTCCAACATGACCTCATGAACTCTGTCACCCCACATGGAAGTTCACATCTCCTCATCCTCACAGGCACTTTGTGTAACCATTCTTTGCTCTACAATAGGAAAAATAACTCAAAGGTTTCTAAGTAGCAATTTGTGTGTGCTTAAAAATCTGTGATGGCCAAAAAAAATCTGCAAAATGTAAAGACATTTTCCAGATTGTGTCCTAAAGTGTTTGCTACAGCTGTGAAATATATTTAATGTATCTAAAAATAATTTCTAAAAATAACTATGTTAAAATACTTACATTTCGGGGTCTATACTCTATTTACATCTGGTGGACTTATTAAAATCATACCCTTGTTGTTATGATCACATTTTAAAAAGGTTCTTGTGCTAATTTAACATCAAATCAGCTAATTAAATGCCCAAACCCCATTGCTATAAATTATGTAAAAACACAGTAAATTACAGTTTTTTTTTTTACAGTATTTGCAGTAGATTTCAATCTGTATTTGTAATGGCTCCGGTTTGTCATGTGAGGGGCTGCGAATGCCGATGTTGAATGAGAATGGATGTTACAGTGCTTCTCCTAGACAAGTAATGAAAAAGAGACATTAATACATACATACATACATATAGTAATGCTGCAGTTCGGAATGGATACAGTGGATTTCAAAACATATCGGCGTGTGTGGATAAATGTGACTTTCCTCCGTGTTAATATATATATATATATATATATATATATATATATATAAAAAGGCAAACCTCTGTTTTCATACAACTCATCGGTTATAATGAGTAACTCAGCAGTACTTCAGTCTCCTATAAGTAACATGTCAGATTTAAAGTGCTGCCCTCTACAATAAAATAGTCTGTCTGTACAGCAGTCTCTGATGGTACCTCTCCTCACAGTACCCTCCCCCCCCCCCCCCACCCGCCCACACACACACACACACACACACACACAGTGATGGTCAATTGGGCCACAGAATGCTGGTTCTGAGAGCAGACATGTCTGAAAGGCACGTCCTGGTTCTTAAACACTAATGGGGGAATAAGGAGCACTTAACTTCCCTTTCTATGAGCATTCTACTCTTCCTTGGCTTTAGAAGAGAAGGAGAGTAACAGTGTGTTTGTGGGCCAGACAGGGTGACACATTACCGTCAACTCCTGCTGCTCCAACACCGCCCTGCGGTCCGTCTTTGAAGGCCTCAGTAGATCAAACCTCAAACCTCTTTCAAGGCACCAGGCTGAGAGTTTAACCGTTTAAAATGCACTTTACAGTAGTTTGGAGCGGCAGCTTTAACTCACAAACCAAACCTGGTTTGTTGCACAGGGTTTTGGTGCTGTGTTCAAGGCCTCACTGACTGAACTAAAACAAGGCCACAAGTCGTGCCATCGCGCAATCTAATCCATGACGTTGTTACGTGATACGCTGATCTGCTAATCTGGCCATCTTGTCTCGTCTTTACAGGTGAATTCTTCTTGCTTTTATGAAAAACTTTCTTGCAATAACAAGAAAAAAAAAGTATGTTAATTTTTTCCGCAAAGGATTCCACTCTTCTGTGGAGAGTGAAGGGAACTGAAACGCATCACATAGTGTTTGTTGATGTACTCAGCTGCTCTTCAAATTGTTATTTGTCATTTCTCATGAAGTTGATGTTTTCTCTAAAAAGGTTAAAAATGTTTTAAAAAGGAACAGTGATGTAGAATATATTCTGTATACGCAGACACACACACACACACACACACACACACACACACACACACACACACACACACACACACACACACACACACACCCCTCTTTGAGCGTCTTAGTGACTGATGGAAAAACCTAACAAAACCAGGGCTCTAGGGCTCTCCCTGGTGGTGAAGCCAAACAAAACCAGGGCTCTGGCTCCCCCTGCTGGAGAGAAACCAAACAAAGACATAAACGGAATAACGGAAGAGAGTTCCTCAAGGTTACAGCCGAGCTGCCGGTACGGCTCCGTGAAGTACAGAATACAAATCAAATGAAAATAAAAACAGAGTTTGAAACGAATCCCCTATTTCGATTAAAATTTTAAAAGAGATTAAAAACAGGCAGCCGAAGATGGTTACACATTAAAATACAGCAGAAGAGTCTAACACCGCACACAAGAGTCGTTTAAAATCTTGAAAATGGGTTTGGGTTATTCACACCAAACATCTTCCTTCTTGTCTTGTCAACATTGTCACCGCTCGCTTCTGACACACACGCTCTCGTGAGTTCTGTGTTGCCGCGGCAATGGCGAGGATGAGACCAAAGGAGGGGAGGCGTCTCCCCCTCCCCCGGCGTCCCTCCCTAGACGGGTGAGGATGCTGAACGGGGCGGGGCCGATAGGGGACAGTGACTTCAGTAACCAGTGTAGCCCCTACCGCCCCTCCCGCGGTGCAGAGTTGGTCTGCACCGTTTATAGGGTTTAAAGAGGGTGGGGGAGGCTTGGGGGGAGGTGTGTGGGCGGGGTGGGTGGGGGGTGGGGCTCAGAGCTGGGAGTCGGCCCCCAGGCTGTGGGCCAGCTCCTCGGGGGAGTGCTTCTCCCCCCCGGCAGTGCTCTGCCGGAAGCCCGAGGAGATCTCGTCGAAGGTGCGGCCACGCGTCTCTGGGACCTTGAAGTACGTGAAGACCAGGAAGAAGAGGAGCAGCACCGTGAAGATGATGAAGACGTACGGGCCGCACACCATCTGGGGAGAGGGAGAGAGAGAGAGGGGGTGAGAGAGAAGGGAAATGCAGACAGATGAGAGTGAAAGAAATAAAGAAAGAAAGAGGGGGGAGGGATGGGGAGAGGGAGAAAGAGAAAGAGAGAGCGAGACAGAGAGAAAAAGGGAGAAAGAGGGCGAGGTTAGCTCTAGAATCTGGGTGATCAGAATTCGACCGGTCTCCCAGTCAGACCATTGCCAGGGCCTCACCTCGACATACTGGAAGCTCATCCCCACGATAAAGTTGGCCGTCCAGTTGGAGAAGCCGGCCACGGCGAAGGCGGAGGGCCGGGGCCCCTGGGAGAAGAGCTCGGCCACGATGAACCAGGGGATGGGCCCTGGGCCGATCTCGAAGAACGCCACAAAGCCGAAGATGGCCACGATGCTGACGTACGACATCCACGGCAGCTTCTCCTGCAGGGAGGAGAGGAGAGGGTTCACTTCCTGTTTCAGAAGGTTCACTTCCTGTTTCGTCCACGGGGGACAGTGGGGGTCAGGGGTAGCCTGGCTTTTACCAGACCAAGCTCAATCCTAGATTGCACGTTGGTCTGGGGAGGCTGCTGTCATTTTCCTCAGCACAGGAGGCGTGATCAACGGGCCTAGTTCAAACGACTATGTACGCAATTGGATAGTCCTTCAACCAACAATCCGGATGACGTACTATGCAGAGTGACGGGAAAACCAGCAAAAAGCGCGCCAGGAGGTAAAGCCAGCTTGGTGATTGTTCTTCCGTAAAAGCGGATCGGAAGCAGAAAATAAATATATTGCTCCTCTCCAGACCCTGCTGCAGGGCTTCAAATCGCCAACAGAACGGGCCGTGGGTTATTCTGGCGTGAGTATGGTTAAAGGGGAGGAGGGGAACGCTGTATCCATGACAACATGCAGCGAGGCAGGGTTTGGACGTCTGGCATGTGGTTCTGAGACCATATTGCTCATGTGTCCCTGATCAGACGTCTCACTGGGTTCAGGGTCCAGAGGGGCTGTGACCCAGAACCAAAGGCCCAGGCCCCCTGGGCTCGGGCCCCTGACCCCTACAGAGCCAGCAGTGTGTGGTCCTGGTCCTAGAGGCTGACCCTGGCGTCTGTCAGAGCTGAACGCTGCTGCTCCATGCGTCTCGTGTTCAGAGTCAGACCGACGGACACAGACCCCGGACCAGTGACAACCACGGCATGACCTGTCCGGTATGTTCCAGAGGAGCGGGGTTAAAGGTCAGAGCTCGCGGTGCGGCAGTGCTCCGGACAGGAATAGCGTGGCGCTCCGGTGCCCGTGTCGCAGCGTGACGGCCGGCGGGCCAGCTGTCTGAGCTGACGGAGGAACCGACGGAGGAACTCACCAGCAGGGAGAGGGCGATGGTCATCAGCACGGCGGAGAAGGCCATGCCCAGCAGACCAATCATATGCAGCGAGCGGCGACCGGCGCGCTCCACCACGAACAGCTGAGGAGACAGGGGTCAGATCAGACACGCTACGGTTCACACGCTGCTACTACCACTGCTACACACTCTGTCTAACCCCTCCCTGCTCCTTCATGACCTGTCTCTGTACTGTCTAACCCCTCCCTGCTCCTTCATGACCTGTCTCTGTACTGTCTAACCCCTCCCTGCTCCTTCATGACCTGTCTCTGTACTGTCTAACCCCTCCCTGCTCCTTAATAACCTGTCTCTGTATTCACTGCCCATCCCTGCTGACATGCATCTAAACTCCCTGTGAGTCACTTTTGGATGAGTAATAAAGACTAAAAAGAAAGTGAATAGAATTCACTAATCACTAATGACAAATCACTACTTGAATTGAGTGATTTGTACTTTTTTTTTTAATTGAGTGATTTGTACACTAGATTAAATTGATTTAATTCTTGAATTGGTTTTGCTACTCTGCTGCCGGCTGATTGGCCGATGGAGGCGTCACTCACCGAGACCACGGTGAAGGCGGTGTTCACCACGCCGGCGCCAATGGTGGCGTAGACGGGCTGGGCCACGCCCGCCTTCTTAAAGATATTGGTGGAGTAGTAGAAGACCTGGAAGGGTCAGAGGTCAGGGGGTCAGAGTTCAGGGGGTCACGTTACACAACAACATCTCTAACAAACTGAATGCGCAAAACAGGGATTTTGATGGGATACCATAAGAACAAAAGTGTGTGTGGCTTTAGATGTGTTGCACACAACGGGGTCAACTGAGCACATCAAGGACAAGGGTCCGGTGTTGACAACACAAAAGCCCACTCAGGCGTTGGCGCTTCTCGGCTGACCAGATCTTTATAGATGTTTCAATTGTTGTCAGCTTCACTTTGCGTCTGTCAATCAAATGTTGTGACGTGAATGTTTGAATAGGGAACGTTTGAACGGTGAACATGTGAACGTGTGAACATGTGCATGGTGAACGTGTGAGCGGTGAACGTGTGAACGGCGAACGCATAAATGGTGGACGGTTGAACGTGTGAAGGGTGAACGTGTGAGCGCGACGGGACTCACGGCGTTGATGCCGGACAGCTGCTGGGACAGCTGCAGCACGATGGCGATGAAGATGGGCTGGCGGTAGAGCGGGGAGCGGAACAGCTCGGGGATGGTCACCTTCTTCTCCCTCATCATCTGCCGGTGCTCGCTCTTCATCTCCTGCATGTCGCTGCTCACGTCCGTGGACCCCCGCAGCTTCTTCAGCACTGTGGGGGGCAAACGGGCAGGAGCCGGTGAGGGCCTGGGTCCGTGTTTGTGTCTGTCTATGTGTGTGTCTGTCTTGGTGGGTGTGTGTGGCTTTGGTTTGTTTATTTGTGATGGTTGTGTGTCTCCGTGTGCGTGTTTGTTGATTTGTGCGGTGATTGTGTGTGTTTGTATTAATTGCAGGTATGTGTTGTTGTATTGTATGCTTGTATTTAATGTATGCATGTGTGTGTTTGGCAGTGTGCATGTTTGTGACTGACTGACTGACTGAGTTTGTGTGTGTGTGTGTGAGTGAATGTGTGTGTATGTGAGAGTGAGTGCGTGCATGAGTGTATGTATGTGTGTGTGTGTGTGTGTGTGTGTGTGTGTGTGTGTGTGTGTGTGTGTGTGTGTGTGTGTGTGTGTGTGCGTACCGCTCTTGGCCTTGTTCTCCTCGTTCTTGTTGAGCAGCAGGTAGCGGGGGCTCTCAGGGCAGAAGGGCAGAACGGCGCACTGCACCACCGCCGGGAAGAAGGTGAAGCCCAGCAGGAGAGGCCACAGCTCCTTGTTCCCCATGAACGACTCGATGCCAAACACCTGCACACACAGAGAGACAGACAGACAGAGACAAACACAGGCAGGGAGAGAGACAGAGACAGAGAGAGAGAGAGAGACACACACACACACGCACGCACGCGATAAGCTTGGTTGAGTTGACGTCACATCCGCTCATTTAATTTCAATAGAAGTAGAGAGCGCCACCGGCGATCCCACCCACACCTCCTCCACTGACCCCTCCACCCACACCTCCTCCTCTGACCCCACCCACACCTCCTCCTCCTCCTCCTCCTCCTCCTCCTCCGACCCCACCTCTACCCACCTGAGCTATGAGGATCCCGAGGACGATGCCCAGCTGGTGCAGCGTTCCCAGGGCGCCCCGCAGGGCGGTGGGGGCCACCTCGCCCACGTACATGGGCACGAAGCCGGTGGTCAGGCCGCAGTAGAGCCCCACCACGAAGCGGCCGATGATCAGCATCTCGTAGGACTGGGCCATCTGGGAGAAGCCCATCAGCGCCGCCGAGGTGAAGGCCAGGATGTTGGCCATCAGCATGGAGTTCTTCCTGGGGAGGGACGCACAGCGCCGTCAGGAGGACGTCCGACTCACACCGCTTGTCGTCCGGATCGCACCGGAGATGACTTTTATTTTGAAATGTTTTTTTTTTTTTTTTTTCGTTTTTAAAGTTTGTCCTAAGCTAGTTGGAGTGGCCTCCACACATTCAACACCATTGAGCCACTACATGTCACAGACTTTTACTTAGTAAACCTGAGAGCTTCCAGAGGTCTGGTTCTACAAACATCCTTATTGTAAGTCACTTTGGATAAAAGCGTCTAAATGCTAAATGCCCTAAATGTAAATGTTACTGTAAATGTTTGTTTACCTCCCGAAACGGTTGACGAACAGTCCAACGGAGAAGGACCCGAAGATGCCCCCCACGGAGAAGATGGCGACGGAGATCGACCAGATGGTGGTGAGGGTGGTCTGGTCGATGGGCTGCTCGTTCCGGCTCATCCAGGTCTCATTGATGAAGTTCTCGATCACCTGTGTCCGACAGACATGAGACCAAAGCATGAGGAACAGGGAACGCTTTCCTGCTGATAAGACCAGGAACTGCAGTTATTTAGTATTTAGAGTTGTGTTCAATGACTTTAGTGAACGAGAGCAGTGGTTCTCAACTGGGGGTACGCGTACCACTAGGGGTACTTTGGAATAGTGCAGGGGGTAGATATATGTTCAAAAAAAGCTAACCATCATTTTCTTTCACCCTGAGAAAGTTAAACAAAGTGGTTGAAAAACAAGGTGAAAGGAGAATCTGTGAATAAGAAAAACGCATCCAGAAACACCAAAATGTTGTCAGTATCAAGAGGAATATATTAGAATGGGATTCACCTCAACATGCTCTGACTCTACCCTAGCGTTGGGCTTCTTTTGCGGGGAGAAATTAGCCAACAGTTGCAAGTAACGTTTCTCACAAATTTGTGAGTATTTGCACCCTTCTAATGTTCATGTTTACACTGCCAAATACAACGCACACACATTATTTATCTCCATTTTGTTTTGCAAAAATATCTTCTGAGGGGGTACACTAGTAGAAAAAGTTTAAGACTCACTGAAATACAGAATAGTGACACATGTGAAGGAACAACAGCAAACCCAGCATTGTTCTCTATAGACTGAATATCGTGTACCTTATGTATATAATCAACAGTTATCTCTAACTGACACACGGGCTGCTGCTGCTGCAGTTCCGCCGTCAGCCAGCAGGGGGCGGTAGAGTGTGTTTACATCAGTTGCCATGACTCAGAAAGTGAAGCCTGTGCTCGGGGCGATGACTGTGTTGATAAACACGCAGTGGGACGACTCGTGACCGAGTTGTTTGTCTGGTTGTCATGGTGTCCAACAGCCCCTACGCTGTGCTCTGATTGGCTGTCGCGGCCCACTGACAGCTCCTGCAAGATTGGAGGGCCGGCCTTTGGCACGGTGATGGGGTTAGGTGTCCGTTAAGGTATCCTCTTCCCTGTTCTGGTCTTGTGCTTTCTACCCATGATGTCATCATGTCAGCCGCGGAGTCCAACCAGTAGTCACTCCCATTACTCCCATGACCATAGAGGTTGGTGGACTCCCAGCCCCAGAATGGGGCAGGGACCAGTGGACCAGTGAACCAGTGGAGTCCAACCAGTAGTCACTCCCATTACCATAGAGGCTGCTGGACTCCCAGCTCCAGAATGCTACTGGGACTGGTCACCAGCACCAGAATGCTACTGGGACCGGTCACCAGCACCAGTCTGGTACTGGTACTGGTCACCAGCACCAGTCTGGTACTGGTACTGGTCACCAGCTCCAGAATGCTACTGGGACCGGTCACCAGCACCAGAATGCTACTGGGACCGGTCCTCAACATGGAGGCAGACTGGTGCACAGTGAGCTAGCCCCGAGCTAGCTATTTTTTTTACGTGTATCGGTATCGGCCAATTTTTATAATTTTGCAAAAGCATTATCGGCCACATCCGAAAGCTGTAGGCAACGAGTAATGAAAATGGCCCAACTCGAGGGGCATGCATTTGCATCACTGTACGCAATTGGATAACACTACGAGCAATCAGAAGAATACAAGGGGTGACGTATCCAGACCAGCGGAGCTAACCAATAGATAAGACTCTTGCTGTATCCGATCAGTAAAAGAGCAACGCTTTTGCCCGCCTATATCAGATACACCGATGTGATTGGTTAATGTTCTGGGGCAGGGGAATTGGGGAGTGAGTATATTGCTCGTTCCCAGAGTGACTCGCTGAGCAAATTCAAATTGTGCTCTTGCGAGAACTCTGGATTTCCAGGGTAGTGTTGTCTCCAAATATCAGCTCAAGAAAATCGGTATCGGTGTATCGGTCATCGGCTAAGGCTGAAAAAAAAAATCGGTATCGGTATCGGCCCTAAAAAACCCATATCGGTCGATCCCTAATGTAAATGTAAATGTAATCCTAATTGGAGGGGAACTCATTTGAGATGCGAGACGTCTTCACATCAGGAGGTCACGAAGGCACGGGCGTGTTTCCCTGGCGCCGTGTCCTGCACACCGGCACGTCTTCAGCTCGCGTCCCCGCAGACACGCAAGGCGCAGACTCGCACGCGATCGAGGCCCCGCCCTCAGGCTCGTCGTCTGCGAGCCTGAGGCCTAATGGGTTAACCTGCTCTCCAACAACTTCATACGTCAGAGAATGGAGGAAGGAGGGCATTTGAGGTCGGGATTTGCACTCGCAACTAGAGATGCCCTGCCTTGCCTCGCCCTTTTCCAGAGACATGAAACCTCCAAGTGAAACCAGAAGCCTAGCTGGGTCTGGTTCTTCTTTAGGAGGAGGGCCCCCCACTTGGAGCTGGGAGACTGGGCACTCACCCTCCAGCCATAGACGAGTCAGATCTGTTCATTTCCTGCTCAGAGGGTAGAGGCACCGTGTGGGCCTAGCATGTCGTACATGTGTTTAGTATGTCTGGGTTTTAGCAGACGGTTTAATCCAGAGGTCCCCACAGTGGATTCCTGTACATGTCCTGAGGAGCAGGTAAGTTATAAGTATAACATCTTGCTCAAGGATGCCTTCAGATGAGACTGTGGGAATCAAACCCAGTAATCCCTATCTACTGGGAGTTCAACTCCCTAGCCACTACAAATACCTCCACCATTTCACTCTCCATTCGGTGTAGCGGTTGCTAGTTCACTTTCTATTCAGATCTTGTTTTATTTGTATTTATTGTCACTGTCTGTGTTTCTGCAGTGGTACATGGATTTCCCTCTAGGTTGTTATAAAGTCATTTATCAGATGATTTGACAATATTCCTCCCAGGGGGAGGGATTGGGGGGCCGTGGACGGCGTTAGTGAAGACATTTCCATTTAAGGCACTGAGCAGACGCTTTTATCCAAAGCGACTTACAATAAATACATTTGTCAGAAGAAGGTGAAACAACAATATATCGCTGTCGGTACAGTAAGGATGTTCGTAGAACCAAGTACCAAGCACTAACAATCGCTATGTTAACCCATAGGATAAGACGCTATACAATGCTAAGTACTGTAAGTAAGGGCAAGGACGTACAACATACAATAAGTGCAAAGGGGTGTGTGAGTTCACGTTCCTCCTCCGCTCTTTAGCGGAGAACCAACAGCTGTCCGTGTGTGTGCTGGTGAACAGAGGGCTCATTCACGCTGCCAGGACACGCTGGCCTGCTCTATCTTTAACCAGGTGAGGCAGACACTGAACCTACCGTGTGGTGGCTGCTGCTTCTACCATTCAACTGCCTTCACTCTATTTGGGTGGTTCAAGGC
Source organism: Micromesistius poutassou (assembly GCF_964030765.1). NCBI lineage: Eukaryota > Metazoa > Chordata > Actinopteri > Gadiformes > Gadidae > Micromesistius > Micromesistius poutassou. Next base: position 7,515,817 of record NC_140272.1, read on the forward strand.
TGTGGCTGTCTCTCAGTCTGTAGTGATTATGTGGGCGGTACCGTGGGTGTGATTATCATATCTGAAGATACAACCACTGTTTCATGTTGTGTAGCTGGTGGAGGTATCGTGACAGCGGTGGTAGGGGTTTGACAGTGAGAGGGTGGGATTGAGAGTATGAGATGGAGGGTAGGGGTTTGACAGTATAAAGGGCGGGGTTGACAGTATGAGGTGGAGGGTAGGGGTTTGACAGTATAAAGGGCGGGGTTGACAGTATGAGGTGGAGGGTAGGGGTTTGACAGTATAAAGGGCGGGGTTGACAGTATGAGGTGGAGGGCAGGGATTGACAGTATAAGGGTGGGGTTGACAGTATAAGGGTGGGGTTGACAGTATGAGTTTCAGGGCCCTTGAAGCAGCCTATCTAATCGTCGTTGTCCGAGGGCCAAGGCTGGCTCCCCTCCCTCTTATCTCAGCCCCTCTGACACGCTGGTCGCCGCTGATAACCACGGTCGGCTGCTGCAGAGTGTGAAGGTCAAGCTTCACATGACCGCGTCCTGCTCGTGTAACGACACATCACTCGCTTCTGTGACTACACATGAACATTGTTCTCTATAGCTCTGTGTAATTATATGACGAAGAATCAATGGCATTTATATTGTGTTTTCTCGAGTGAGTGAGTGAGTGAGTGAGTGAGTGAGTGTTTAACAGAGGCTGTTATCCAAAGCGACTTACAGCGGTTCATACACACATTCACACACCGATGGCGGAGTCAACCACGCAAGGCGACAGCCAGCTCATCAGGAGCAGTCAGGGTGAGGTGCCTTGCTCAGGGACACCTCGTCACTAGGACGAGCCGGGGATCAAACTAGCAATTAACTAACTAGGTTTCAGGTCAAGCCGACCCCGTGTGGAACGTGTGTGTGTGTGACGCCAAGAAATGTCCCTCTCCTTTGGCTTTAAAAGCAGCTGTTGGCCTAAGACCCCGGGGCCTCTGTGGCCCTGACCCGGGCCCCAACGGGGAGGGGGATATCATGGGAACGCGGCCGGGAGAGGAGGCAGGGAGTCTTCAGTTAGCCTGGGATGAGGAGGGTGGGGTCAAATGCTTTGCACTACCTCATTAGGTCAAGAAGCAGAGTCTTTCCTCCAGAGTTACTCCCGGTCTGAGAGAGTCTGAGGGAGCGTTCTTCTTCAGAGACATGTCATTAAGGAGAGGTGGGGGGGGGGGCGCACTGCTCAAGGGCAGCGGAAATTTGGTATCAAACCCAGAGCATTTTGTCTGGGAGTCAGACACCCTAACCACTACAATATCCTGCCTGTCCCAGACACACACACACACACACACACACCTTGTGTGTGTGTTGTGTAACCCTGTCTCCACCCTCAGCCCCCCCGGCCCCCATGTTGTTATCCTGGGGGGGGCTGTATGCTCTGACGGTCAGTCATGCGGCTCTGATCCGTGTTTTTGGACAAACACAATCAGCTGGGCTTAGGGCTAAAGCTCCTCAGGGTGGGGGGGCGGGGCTCGCTGGCATGCAGTGTGTACACAGTGCAGAATGTACACAGTGGATTACATCATCACCCGATGGGCGTGGCCGGGCGGAGGGATGCTCGACCCTGAATGTAAACACAATGTGGATGGTGAGGAGATGTTTCAGTTTGAATGTTTAAACACAAAAAACTGGAAATAATAAAAAGTGGGACGCGTTCTTATGAAGTGTGTTGTGTTGTTTGATTTAGTTTGGAGGTTAACTTGATCCATCAGTCTCAATGGTTGTGGAAAGGTGGATTTAAATCCTGTTTGCAGGATGTAGGTGTAGTACTACTACTACTACTACTACTGTAGTACTCTGAAGAGGCGACTCTGAGAGGCTGCATGTGTATTTCATTTTAAGACAACTTGTGTCTGCAAAAACTTGTGTCTGCAAAAACATCCATGACCTTAAGGGGTGTGTGTGTGTGTGTGTGTGTGTGTGTGTGTGTGTGAGATGGTAAGGGTAGCACTAGCTAGCTGAAAACCAAACTACCAAGTTAACCTGCTAGCCAACAACGTGAAAGGTCAGAGAATGGAAAATAAAATGGAGAAAGGAGGACATGAGTGGAGGTAGGGATGCACTGCCTTGCGGGGCGGAGGTCTCGTGTGATTGGTGCTCATTGTTGTCCTAACGATGTGCAGAGTCAGGTTTCACTCAGGTGGGAGGGAACCTGAACTCACTCGGTTATCACTGCAACCACCACCCAACCTCGTACCGTACCTTGCATTGAATATTACTATGATAACCGTCTCCCCAAGATTACATATTTATCTTTTGTGTCAGCATTATTGTTTTTTTGTTTCAAAGTTGACTTACTTTTATTTTTACTATCACTGCTGTTGTTATTATTGTGATTATATTATTTCATATAATTATTTTTGCTATCAGGCAAGCTAATATATACATTATAAATAATAATAATGTATTTTAAGTGAACAAATTCGAAAAATAAAATCGGTAACATCACTATAAAATAAAATATGCAAAAATTAAAAATGAATGGCAGTGGATGAACTGAGATGTTTAAAACAGAAACCAGGAAACTTGTCCTCATTCTGTCACAATACCACTGAATACCGCTCTATCACCTCAGATCTTATTATCTGCTCAACCGGTTATCAGCTGGTCAATAAACCAGCTCTGAGGAGTTCCTTGTAACCTTAACAGATAGGACTGCTGCCAGGACTCTGTCTACTTCCCTTCAGCACCTCGTCACTCAGCAGCACTGGCCGCACCTACTGGTCACCGATGGTACTGCACACAGACGTAGACGCGTACCATCGACCACTCAGAACCCTGACCTTGTGTGTTTAGGGGAGGAGCTCGCCTTGTGTGTGTTAGGGGAGGAGCTTGCCGTGTGTGTTAGGGGAGGAGCTTGCCGTGTGTGTGTTAGGGGAGGAGCATGCCGTGTGTTAGGGGAGGAGCTTGCCGTGTGTGTTAGGGGAGGAGCTCGCCTTGTGTGTGTTAGGGGAGGAGCATGCTGTGTGTGTTTGCGTTAGGCAGCTGAGCTCCATGAAACAATGTCGTGTTTCTAATGTTTTCTCCCCAAAATATGCAAATGTTGACATAGACTAGTGTTGATGTTTTATTGGGACCATTAACCACCAGCACCTGACCTGGGATCAGCTCTTTTCTGACCTGCTTTAACGCATCTGTTTAGGAACAGGTATTAAATGTTTAAATCTAACACAATTTGTGTAGATCGAACATGGAATGGTGTCTGCCATCTTACGTCTATTTATTTGCACTCACCACGTGCTTAAACAACACACATTCTCGTTTATGTATTCTCGTAAATATGACATCATCATAGATCGTCATTCACAGATTAAATCCTGTCCTCGCCAAAAGCGCCCAAAACCCGGTACCGGATCACAGTCTAAATGATCCGGGATCAGGATCGGACTCTCTAGGCTGCTCCATCCAGTTCTCAGGCCTCTCTGGTGGTACCTTGGTATCAGAGGGTTCCTCCTCCTCCTGTAAACCTACGGGTTCAAACCCGGGACTCACCTTCTGAGGGGCGTTGATGACACCGGTGTTGTAGCCAAACTGGAGAGAGCCAATCACAGCGGCTCCCACGGCCAGCATCAGCTGGAAGGTCACCTTCTGCAAGGAGAGAGAGAGAGAGACAAACAGACAGAGAGACAGAGAAACAAAGAGAGTACATCAGGTCAGTGGGTCAAGTCAAGGTAAAGCTTCACATTTTACTGGAGGAGGTGACAGTAACGGTGAGTGTTGTGTGTTGTGTGTAGCGATGGCTGTTCGGCCGTGACAGTCTTTTGCTGGCTGTCACCACTCAGCAGTGGGTATTTAGTGTGCGTTTGGGTAGTGGAAGGGGCAGCCCCGTGTGATGATGTAGGGTAGGAGAAGGGAGGGTTAGAGAGCACATGGCTCTGCTGCGTTCACACAGAGCCGTCCGTGTTTCCCTTGAATGTAAACACGGGAGCTGTGTCTGAGTCACACTGTCACCTTAGTTACACAGCGACACTGTCACTAACATAGACGACATTTCCATCCCCCTCTTAATATCCGCGTGCTGAAGGGAAAGGCCAGTGGAAATTTATGACTCGTAGAGTATTTTAACAATGTGGCCTTGCTCAATGCTTGTCGACTTCTTTGACCTATTTTTCCGGTATTTTGTGTCATTTCACTGAAGCAAGGTAAAAGTTTTTTGGCTTCCTTTCAACTCACTGAAAGTGTTGTTTGTGGTAATTCCATAGTGCTATTTTTAAAACAGTTTGCTAGCATATGGGCTGGCGGTGTACTACCGACCAGTATGGATTACATGATACGTCGCAGGGAGTAGCACAGGTTTAAAGCCAATTAGAGAAGGGCATGCTTTGGAGCGATATTGATAATAGGATGGTGTTAAGCCAATTGGAGAAGGGTGTGGTTTTAAACCAATCCGCTAATGGTGTGGTCTTAACTCAGGAGGAGAGCAGGATGGTTTTACGTCAATTAGGGTTACAGTGTGGTGATAGGACACACTGGGATGGTTTTAACCCAATGAGATACAAGTCTCATCAAGTCTCATCATTGGCCTAAATCAAGGTTTTAGGCCAATCAGATTGGCCTAAAACCAGACTTGTATCTCACTGGGTTAAAACCATCCCATCATCTTATTGGGTTGAAACCAGTCGAATGTGATTTTACAAAGCAACTGAAAGAGTTTAGTACTTCCTTCCACAGTGGACCTGAGTGTTGAACCACCAGCGCTGGTGGAGGGAGAGGAGCGGGTGTGTATGGAAACGCCCCACAGCCGTGCTGGGCTTGTTATGGTCAGAGAGGCTAACACATGACTGAACTATACCATTCATCCACATGGCAGCGACGCTAACACTCGCGGCTATGCAAACATACACAGAAACACGTGTGTGTGTGTGTGTGCAGTCACACAGACTCACACACACAGTCTCACACACACGCTCGCTCACACAGTCAGACTCTCACACACACAGTTCTAAGGCATGGCTCACACACCTTGTTTTTTTTATTATTGGTTTCCTTGAGCCAAACCAACCCGGACAGTGTCCCACGACATTACCACTAACAACAAGACAATGGACACCGGCGCATTCTTGAGATGCAGAGTCGACCAATCTGATGTTGGTCGACGTCCAAAGCCCTCAGAGATCACACCGTCGACATTCCTTCAGTATTGTTCTCAGGGTGAAATCATTACAGCTCCGAGGAGGGACTAGACTGACCCCGACATGCGAGAGGGAAACAAGCAAAAACTCTAAGGTTCTGCCGTCGCTGACAAACTTAATTTTATTAGAAACCCCTGGCTAATGACGGGGCAGGCGAAGGCCTTGCTGTGATTCACGGGGCTGGCCTGTGGCCTGCAGGCTGCGTCTAAATATAGGGTACGCCGTGAATGTCACTGTAAGAATTCCTCTGTGGACAGGGATGTTCAGGGGGAGCGCCAGCGGGCAGATAACCGGTTCTGTAAAATGTGTTTGTGGCTGCCTGAACTACAGGTTCTCTACACCAGGAGCTGGAAACGCAAGAGGACCAGGGAGCCGGACCTACGGTCTGCTCTGAGTCACCAACACGTTGCCCCTTACACACACACTGACGCATGCACACACATACAGGAAATACACATTTGTAAATAGACACATGCAAATAGATACTCATAACACACACACACACACACACACACACACACACACACACACACACACACACACACACACACACACACACACACAGTCACAGTTCTTGGTCAGGCCTCCTTCGTGTCGTCCTACTAGTAAAGAAAGTCTTCATGGACCTTTAGGCCTCCGTGTGTGGAGTCACGCACAGCCCAACCCCATTCCAACCCTACAACTCCATCCCAAATGTCTTGCTCCTCCCACATAACGTACAACCGAAAAAGAGACTCCAAACTTTATAAGTTAATTTCGCTATCTGTGCGTTTCGGTTATGTCCATCCAAACCGAAACTGCAGGTTTTGTTTAGTGATGTCTTTTCTCTCAGAGGCCGGAAGATTCTAAACAGCTGTCACAAATTCAAGATGGCGGCAAACATCGACACATGTGCCAGCGGCACATGGTCGCTGTCAGACAACGTGAGACAAGGTGATGACAATGTGACGCACAAACGAGGAAACCCCCCCCCCCCCCCCCCCCCAACCCACACCCACACACACACACACACACACACGCATCAATTTCCAACTAAGGGAGGGAATTCACCTGAGGGTTTTACGGTCAGAAGAAGAGCAGACATTTACAGTCGTTTGTTTACTACACTCAATCACAATCGTATTGAGCATGTAATTGCTAGCTGTTATGCTAACACCTGTAAAGCTTTAATTCCTTTAAAAACACTGCTGGGAACTAGCGGTCGGTTGAATAGTTTATGGTGATAATAACAGCCCTTAACCGAGTCTCCCTCTCCTTTTATGTGGAAGCAGCAGCTGCAATTCTCAGTGTTTACATTTCAGTGTATCAACTTCCTGTTGACAAAATAAAAGCACTTTGCCGGGTCTGCTTTGGTAGCAGACGTAGCCCCCCCAAGGTAGACCCATAGTACCAGCCTGGGGGAGCACAGATCCAGGGCTGTGAGGGAAACCATCTCATTCCCGACAGCTGGACTAAAGTCTTCAAACTGGAGACCAGGCTGGGTTTATGGGTTCACCACGCAGGGCCTGATTAAGGGGAGAGAAGGCCACGGGCTGGGGGTGAGAGAGAAGGCCGCAGGCTGGGGGTGAGAGGGGACTCGTTGGGTCTTCAGGGATGAGAGAGCGAGGCTCAAAGGCGCTTGCAGCCTGGATGAAGAGACAGCTTAAAGGTGACATATTATACCACCAGGTGTGAGTGTGATTAGCCGTTACAAGCCGCTTTGAAAATCGGCCTCTTCTGACATCACAAGTGGGCGTGTCCACCTAGATGTATGACGGATAGCACACATCTAGGTGGTATAATGTCACCTTTAACGTGAAGGTTCATTCTGAATAGGTGATGTCTGTCTTCCCCCCTAGTGGCCACTGCTCCTTCCCCCACAGCCGAACCACACAGGGCCGAGTGACACAAGAGTCTACTCTTACATAATAAATAAACAAAGCAGCAGAGTCAGGAGGAGAGACCAAAAAAGGGGCTTCAGAGTTGGGAGACAACTTGTTTTGGTCCAACCCTGGCCATTGAAACCCCGGTGGCAAGTCTGGCAAGTCGGTGGCAAGTCTTTCTTTGTGAGACATGCAAATTAACATACGCAAATGTCTCTGGTGACAGACCGCAGGGACCAGGAAACCCAGTTATGGTGTCTCTGTCTGTTTGTCTGTCTGTCTGCCTGTCAGTGTGTCAATTTTAGCCCAATCACCATGATCAGGCATAAATTCTCTGGCATTTCCTGTTGGTTGCAGCATCGTTTGGCATAGTTCAGAGTCATGCTTCCACAGCGATACCAGATAGTCAGATAGGAGTTCTACCAAATACCAGTGAAATACCAGTACATTCTGTGAACTCTTCGTCATAAGAGTCACATCATAACAGGAAGGAAGAGGAAGACCACAAAACAAACCCATAACACTTTTTGTATGTTGTACGTCCTGGCACTTGAAAATATTACATTTTGTAGCATCTTATCCTAGCTATCTTTGTTGTGTACAGAGAATGGGTTAACCCAGCGATTGTTAGTGTTTGGCACTTCTATGAACATCCTTACTGTACCGACAGATTGTTGTTTCTCCTTCTTCTGTCAAATATACTTCGCTTTGGATAAAAGCGCCTGCTAAATGCTCCAAATCTCAATGTAATGTCATTCAAGCGAATGTCATCACTAACCAAGGTAACAAATATTTAAGATCATTGTGCTGATTGTGGATCAGCCAAACATGAGGTGGAGGAGCTGAGCTAGAGTCAACACCCTGGATCCCTCTGAAGATAAGACAAGATAAGATCTTAAAAAAATGTTGAACTTTGTTTATTATTATTATTCGTTTTCATATTCTTTGACATTATTTATCACGATACTTAAAGAAGCTAAATGATTAGCTTCTGGTTGCCCAGGAGTTTGCTCCTTGAGGGAGGAAGCTACCAAAACATCCTCAGGACGCTATGAATTGACAATCATTTAACTTTGGAGCGTGAGGCCGTCTACCGATCCTGCTGCTGATATTTCCTCCTGGCCTCACCCTAACTAGCCAGCCCTGCTCTGGTCCACTGAACGTCCGGTTAGCCTCCAGCTCCTGCCTGAGTCCCTGAGACCGTAGCATGAGTAGCACTAGGTCGGTAGCGTGCTACCATGTGTAAACAAAAACACACCCAGTCTGGTCACCTTGTCAACACATGGCCACAGTGATCATGGTGATAACGGAGCCCCAGGTCGGCTCGGGACAGAGAGGAACCACAGCTTAACAAGGAAGTCGGGAGTTTAACGCCAATCAGGGGCCTCCAGAGAAGGCATTCACTGTGCAGAGCGTCTCAAAGCCAGTCCCCAGAGGTTGCAACATCCTCATTTTAACTCAAGCTGAACTTTTATTGTGCAGATGTAGACATTGCGGCCATGTATGAGTATGATTACCTATTGTAAAACAGAAGGCCTGTTGTCTCAGCCAGTCTAAACCAGTTCTAGAGCAGGGGTCAGCTGTCATGTTGCAGACAATTAACGACCAAATGAGAGGATTACACACTTCTGTCCTTCCACTTCTGGTCTTTCATCCAGAGCCACACAGATGTAGCATAAAGGCATCTAATTATTAATGAGAAGGTAGGGCTGGCATGGAGTCTTCAGTGAGTCACCAGAACCTGACCAACCGGAGAGCAGCGTGCTGGAAACGTTCCAGCATTCTGTCTTCTGGAAATTTCCACTGGGAGTGAGACCGCTGCCGAGGTCTGTGCTGGTGTGACATCCTGGAGAGCAGAATGACCTCCCTGAGTCTGACACCGTCAGGGTGGTGTTCATGAACCCTGAGTTTGATCCCCCTGGCTCCACCCCCTGCTGATCTGCTGGAGGGCGGACGTCCCACCTGGGTGTAGAACGTAAGGTTTGTTGGAAAGTCTTATGTTTGACCAGCACAGTAAATGGTAAATGGACTGCCTTTATATAGTGCTTTTCTAACCAGTGGCCATTCAAAGTGCTGTACAATACTGCCTAGCATTCACCCATTCATGCACACATTCAAACACTGACGGTGGTGTCAGCCATGCAAAGCGACAGCCAGCTCGTGGGGAGCTGTGAGGGTGAGGTGTCTTGCTCAGGGACACCTTGACACACGGGGATCAAACTAGTCACAAGCTCTACATCCTGAGTCACTGCCGACCAGTCAAATTCACTTTTGTTCAATATCAGCCATACTGGGGTTATTACATGAACTCGTAATACCAAGGAACCACAAACTGGTTCCCAGCACCCTCAGGCCAGTCACTCAAGTTGGCACGGTAACAAAAAAGACAGACATTTTTAAAAGACTCCTTCTACACTGTCAGTCGGTAAGATTAATGATGACAGGGTAATGAGCAATGAAATATATAATCGACACCGTCACGGTAAAATGGAAGATATTAGAAAGCATGAAGACCATAAATGTGACAGTTGGGTCGGTACATAATGTTCTGAACCTGGTCTATCGCTCTGGATCAAACCGGGAATGAACCCAGGCTATTCTCGGTACCAGCAGAGGAGGGGGCCACAGACCCTGAGTCACCTCCTCCTCCGTCTAACACCAGGGTGGTGTGGGGTGGCACCACACTGAAGGTGCTGGCCTGCTCCAGCCCCCCCTCCTGTCCGGGCGACGCGGGCTACGCTACGAGGTCCGGATCACGTACCTGAGGAGAATCACCTACCATTCACTGGGATCAGCTTACACAGCGTTGATCTGCTACCGCCCTCCGCTGTGGCTCTCCTCACCCCGCCTCACCCCCAGCCTGCCTCACCCGTACCCTGCCTCACCCATACCCTGCCTTACCCCAACCTGCCCTCACCCCAGCTCACCCCCAACCTGCCCTCACCCCAGCTCACCCCCAGCCTGCCTCACCCGTACCCTTCCTTACCCCCACCCTGCCCTCACCTAGGCTCCACCCTTACTGAACTGGGCGTCACGATTGTAAAACTATTGTTATATAAATGTACAGTTCTGTATTGTTTAATCAACATGTATTAACTTATTAAGTTAGGTAATAAGTTATCGAATGATTTCTTGTTTGTTGAAGGGAAATGTGGGAGCTGTACTTAATTCTTTAACAATAGGGCTTTGAGCTGGTATCAGTGGATTCTGTTGTTCATAACGTAACTCTGAGGAGCCATGCTGTCTACAGTTATGGAGACTAGGAGAACTGCTAGTTTAATCTACTTTACAATGGCAACAACACAAGAAGACTAACTAAACACAATAGGACTAACTACTAACTCAACACAACTAACTGAACTCAACACAACACGACTAACTAAAAACAACACCAACTCAACACAACACCACAAATCAAACGCAGCTAGTCCAAAACAAAACAAGCCTCTAATCCCAGAGCCTCCATGTTATCCAGCTTCTGGGTCCACGTGAGATCAGCTTTGCTCTAAGTCCAGTGTGCATAACACCATTCAGTTCCTCAAGTAGGCTGCGAATTAGGCTTTCGCTACTGGGGTCGTTGCCAATTTCAAATTAAAAGCCCTTGTCCAATCTCGTAATCCGGCTCTGTATGAGAGGGTCTCATTAGGGCTCATTAGGACCCGATCCGACAGACTGGAGGACAGCGGAGAAGAGGCTGCTCATGCATGAGAGGAGTCCACTAAATGGTAAATAGTCTGCATTTATACAGCGCCTTTCTAACCAGTGGCCACTCAACACGCTTTACAATATTGCCTAACATTCACCCATTCACACACACATCCACACCGACGGCGGAGTCAACCATGCGAGGCGACAGCCAGCTCGTCCAGAGAAGTCCGGGTGAGGTGTCTTGCTCAAGGACACCTCGACACTCTCAGCTAGGAGGAATCGGGGGATCGAACCAGCAACCTTCCAGTGACCAGCCAACTCGCTCTACCTCCTGAGCCACATGATGCTCTTTGGGGATCCGGACCAGGCCTGTGAAGCACCGGAGCGAGCTGTTTGCTCAGAGCATGTAAATCACCACAACACCTGCCACTGTGATGACGCTAGATTGCCGCACTGTTGGCCCAGCGTCACCATCTTTACTCAGCTCTACGTCACGGAAAACAGGAGCCCAGAGCCGTGAGCTCCGAGGTCCCAATAAAGCCCATTGTGGAGAAGGAGCACTTTAAGGAGCGTTTCAATGCTGCTGAGCTGCAGGAATGAGATTTTAAAAAGGCAGGTGGGCAGCAGCTGGGAGCCATCAGCACACACCTGTCACCCGTCCACCAGCTGTGTATATGCAAAACGTGAACAACTGATACACACCTTTCGAGAACAATTAAAGTGTAGACAGGCTGTCGATTGGAATGTATCGAACAAAGCATTCAAAGCCTGTGTTCTCCAGCCCTCAGGTCAGGAGAAGAACGACGAGACAGTCGCAGTTCACAGGGGACAATCATCTCAGAGGAATGGCTGATGTCGGTCCCAGGACACCCTCTAAGTCACTGACCCCCCCCACACGGGCCGAACGTACATTCAGGGGTAGGTTAGCGCGGTCCAGTGGGGCCAGTCAAGGTTTTATTTTTGCTTTGTCATTCCTACAAAGACAAATAAGGCGAACAATATTTCTCAATCTGTTGATTGTTGCTGATCAATAAAGTTAAAGACCAGAAACGGACCAAACAAACAAACTGTGTCGTCCCATTTCAATCACCTACGTCAATACTAATAATAATCACTACCGGTACACTACCATATTAATAACGATGCTGCTGAATCATAACAGCGCAACACCGGCTCAGAGGAACCAGTCGGAGTCGGACGATGAACACGGCTCACCGCGGTCAAACCTCAGCCTGAAACACTCGCTGGCCATGCAAGATTAACCCTAACCCTAACAGCACCAGTGACCTCTGACCTCTGACTGCGACAGGAGAAGTGGTGAGGTCCAGCAGTGGACAGACAGACAGACTGCTGCTCTCACTGAAGGCGAATGAGGCTGAGACTAGAATTGAAAGGGTCAATGTGGTGACCTCCAGGCGGAACAGGCTTATCTGGGCTACTGGTTCTCTCCCAGTGTCACACTGGGCTCCACATCTGCTGGGCTGCGGCCACAGAGCAGAACAGACGAGCTGGTCGTCACGTCAACCAAACTACCAAGCCTTATATGGTTCAGCCAATAGTATACAGTTGGAGGTTTCATATTATGGGATATCTTTGTTTTCGGACTATATATGATAGTTACATACTTTATTTAGAAGAATGTGTGTATTTAGTTGTATAAGTTATATATATTAGATAGGTATTAATTTGATTTATATGTATCATTTACGTTTTATATTATTTGAAAACATGATTTGGAAGGTAATGTACATTATTTGTGATGGATTGTTAATCTATGTCTAATAATCTGATAATAGAAATGCTGTTACCTGTGTCCTATTATTCCTAATGTGAAAAAACACACACATATTTCTAGAACTTTTCTGGCATACAGTCAGTTGATCTAAGTTGTATTATTATTATTATTATTATTAATAATAATTATACTTTTAATACAATTTAACTAATTCATATGTATTATTTTAATTTATTGTATTTATATATTATAGATTATTAACATGATGTGATATTAATGCCGTTGTTATTATTGTAATTGTAATTAATAATATACAGCTATTATCGTTGTTGTTACTAGTCTATGATTATGACCACGATGGAGGAACTTGTTGGATAACATTCGCACTAGTTTAGTCACTTCATTGTTCAACACAATCCAGGATTTCAGCCACACACACACACACACACACACACACACACACACACACACACACACACACACACACACACACACACACACACACACTCACTCACTCACAACACCCCCCCCCCCCCCCCCCCCCCACACACACAGCAACATGACGGCTGCGGACGGGATGAGGATGAGGAGGAGGACGCTGTGATGTGATGTGAGTGATGGTGTGGCTCTCTTAACGCCATGTGAGGATAGGTTTACCTTTCCTTCCGCCATATCTGCTGTGTGTCACGTCGCTCCTCTTGTCTTGTCGTCGCGTCAAGTTACTCTGAGTTCCCCTGGTGGCTCTTCAATAGAGTACGACTATCGCATGGTCTTAGTTATTCACAAAGTTAACCGAAACAACTCCCGCTTTTCTAACGAAAGATCTTCCTTCATACACATCTTCTCAATGTGCTCTCCGTCCGGAGCCACTCAAAGAGGTTAAGATCATGATGCAATAGGGCGGGGGCTTAGCGCCCCGCCCTGCGCTGTTCAACCAATCAGAGCGGCTTTGGTCGAGTCCCTTGTCATTGGTTTATAACCGGCTACTACAGTGAAGTGCTAGACACACACACACACACACACACACACACACACACACACACACACACACACACACACACACACACACACACACACACACGCGCGCGCGCGCACATGCATACACACGCACACACACATCAGACAGTTATCTTAGTTCCTCATGTTATACTATATAAACCCAATTATAAAACGTTGCATTGCACAACGTCAATTATTGCCTGAATTTTATGGAATTACGTTGAGGCAATATCCTGGAGCATTATCTTAGTATTTGTCTTATTATACCTTATTATAACATCATTAATAATAGTATTATTACTATAGTATTATTATTGTTATTGTTATTATTATTATTATTATATTATTATTATTATTATTATTATTATTATTATTATTATTATTATTATTATTATTATTATTATTATCTATCTATCTACTCTACATTTGTCATACATTTGATCGTTTGTCATTGAACTAATTCGGTAACCTGATGCTCTGGCTACTGTTCAAATCCGTGACTATGATCTGCGGTCTGTTGTTGGGTTTCTGCAAAAACAAACGCGCATATACAAACAGAAAGTGGTGTGTTTTGTTTGGGGTGGTGCGGAGGACCGCCCCCGCCCCCCCTGGCTCAGAGTAGAAAGGTAGAACAATAAGCAGCACCTGCAGGGTTTGTCTCCGATGAAAGGAAAACACAGAGAGCTCCAAGAAACTCCTATTCAATCAAACGCCTTTGAACTCTTGGAAAAACAATAACAGGAGGATGGCGAGACAATGGTGCGTAAGGCTTTTACGCACAACCACAGCCACGCAAAAATGACGCACAACCCAAAAGGAGCAAAACGGCATATCATCTCAAACGTAACACACATTCAGGTAGTGAGGATAAACCGTGTGTTTCTTATGATATAAAAATGTGACAACATTGGTCAGTTCATCCTAACACAATGTTGTGCAGTGCAACACGCACACAGAGCGAGTTTTAGGAGTGAAACCTCTTTCTTTGTGTGCTCGGCTCCATGGGGGTTCGAACCGCTGTGGGTGAGAACCGTTTCACAACCCCTACCACCATGCCAGGGGTTTGGGTGTCAGTGTTGAGCAATCCACCTGAGGAATGCTCCAGTGAAAGGTAGGAGGAAGGAGGAAGGGGGAAGTAAAGCCATTCATGCACTCACCCTTTCATCCATTCATACGAAAAGGCACAGGTTGTGTTTCGAGATGTTTTTAAGGGGGACGGGAGGGTGGTGCGTTCCGAAGCTCTTTGAAAGTCGTAGGAAAACAAAAAACACGCAGGGAGACAAAGACATTGGGTGGATGTTTTTCTCGAGGTGGTATTGTGCTCTGAATCAAACAGGCAGGATGCCAGTCTCACAGCAGGGGGCCAGGGGGCTGCTGTTTATCTGATGACGGCCGGCTCCCGTCCTAGTGGGAAGTGGTGGGCTGGGATGCTCCAACTCCTTTGGTCCTTAAAGGTCCTTAATGGACCTGAATGGTCGTCTGGGGCCTTCCCTTTGGTCCTTAAAGGTAAGACCAGTGGCTACACCCAGTGGCTACACCCAGCGGCTACACCTAGCTGCTACACCCAGCCGCTACACCCAGCCGCTACTCCCAGCCGCTACTCCCAGCCGCTACACCCAGCAGCTACACCCAGCCTCTGCACCCAGCATCGTCACCCAGTGGCTACACCCAGCGGCTACACCTAGCTGCTACTCCCAGCCGCAACACCCAGCTGCTACACCCAGCCTCTGCACTCAGCATCGTCACCCAGTGGCTACACCCAGCCGCTACACCCAGCAGCAGCTCACACGGCAACTACACCCGGCCTCTACACCCAGCAGCTACACCCAACAGACCCAGCGGCTACACCCAGAGGCTACACCCAGCCGCTATGCCCAGAGGCTACACCCGGCCGCTACGCCCAGAGGCTACACCCAGCAGCTACACCCAGCACCCGGGGGAGGCAGGCCCTACCTGGAAGACAAGCCAAGAATGTGCAATGAGATCTATGGCTGAACTCAAACCAGTACAGCAACAAACAGCGTAATTGGTGGAAACAGTAGAAGATAGTTCAGACTGTTTGTTTTGTCTGGGACTGTTGTCTGAGATGGAGTGAGAGGACCTGATCCGGTCTGTGGGATTGAGGTGAAGGAAAGGCTGGCATCCTCACATAGAGACTTTGATCCATAGGTAGAGCGGGGGGGGGGGGGGGGGGGGGTCTGTATCTCAGATATGCCTACAGGGGGGCTGCGGACGATGGGTGTGGATCCGGTAGCGTTCTGCTGCTCACTGTCCTGACCCGTAGTGAGGCATGAGCACAGGTCCACGCAGTAAGTGACTCTATGGCATGAGATGAGTAGGTTCTACATTGTGTCTCCAGGGAATGCTCATGTTATTAAAGCAGCTTTGGTTAAGATGTTGTTTAATAAGATGGGCCTCCCTTTGCCTGGAGACACCAATATAATGTCTGAGCCTGACTTAAGTTCTTCACGATGTGAAAATTACAAACTGCTACCAGCACGGCCATGCGCTCCACCTGCAGGGTTAGATGGTCCACTTTAATCAGTCGCTCTCCTCAGGCTGCGATTAGACGCTCCTTTGCAGCGGCTGCGTTTGTCTGTGTTCGTCTGCGGCCGTCTATCCCCAGACCAGCTTGAATGTTCCTCCTCACAAAGAGAGCCAGCGAGTCATGGACGGGCCGAGCATGCCCCCTCACACGTACACTCCCACCCTCCCCGACCGTGGCATTCTCCAGAGCCACTGTCTGTTATCGGCCTTTTGTGTGGCACTTCTTTTCACCGAATGCTTTCAGAGGGTTTACAGTGCATGTCCCCCCTAACCGTCCCGTCTCCAGGCCCTTGTGTCCTCACTGACTCTTGCCCCCCCGATTCAGACGGTAAATGTAGTCATGTTCCATGAGCCTCGTTCACCTAGCGGCCGTCCTGCCGGGATGCAACTGACTTCTGGAATCAGTTTTTGGTCATAATGGTTATAACGATAACAACTTCAGAGCTGTAATAAAACAGAACCAAAAAACTAATATCAACTATATATATCTATTCCCCTCACATGAACAGGAGCTAGGCTACTGTAGCCCTCAGACTCAATGAAAGCAGCTAACGGAAAGCAAACGCTAACCTTGCGAAACTCCCCTTCTGGAAACCCATTGATTGGAATTAAAACTGAATGTGGGTAGGACAGGCAATTTACAGATATTTCTGCGTAACCTTTAGGTGAAGCTGTGAACTAAGTGAAACAGGCCCAACCTGAGCACGCAAACACACACACACACCCCTATAGACGCACACACACACACACACCCCTATAAACACACTCACACAAAAACACACACGCACCCGTATAACACACACACACACACACACACACACACACACACACACACACACACACAGAAATACCCACACAGACGCACGCACACACGCACACACACTTTTCAACAATAAGGCTCTCAGGAGGAGGGTCCCTTCCTTCGGGGTCCGTCTACGATTAATCATCCAACCCCGGAGGGTTCCCTGGTTGCTAGGCAACACTCACCTGTCTTGACCCCGGGGTCGACGGAGGGCCCCGGCGGTGACGGTGGAGGGCCCCGGCGGTGATGGTGGAGGGCCCCGGCGGTGACGCTGGAGGGCCCCGGCGGTGACGGTGGAGGGCCCCAGTGGTGACGGTGGAGGGCCCCGGCGGTGACGGCATCCAGAGGAAACGCTTCGGCAGCAGGAAGGCGCTCGCGGCTTGGCACACGTCACGTCGCTGCAGGGGGCCCCTCTGCACACCCCGCCTGCCGACGCATTTCTGGGCCCTCCCAGGGGCCCGGGCCTGGGCCCCGGAGCACACACACATCAAAGGAGTCTGAGGTGGGAGCAGTCTGCTGCTGCCACGCACAGGAGGGACCGAGACGTTCTCTGGTGCTCAGCCATGCCCCCCATTGCTGGTGTGAATAGCATACATGGAGAGGGGGATAGGTTCTGATTATTTAAAGATTTAGGAGAAGGGATGAGATATCATATTGACCGTTCAAATCAAAAGTTCTAGAGGAAAAAGTTTCTGTTTAGGTCTCACAAAGTATTGGTAAGCATTTCTGCTTCTCTTAAGCTCAAATGTATAAAGTTGTTAAAACGTGGGACATTTTCTGAAGAAGTCACACTAGAAGTCTGCTACTTCCGGCTAAAAACGCTTTTCCATGAATCACACTATCACAACAACGCAGATCACATTTTGAAAGAGGCAGAAACAGGTTTTCCTCTTTACAGACGATTACAGATCTATCTAATCTAATTACAGATTGGAGAAGGTTTGACGGGAGATTGGAGAACGTTTTTTCTGTGCCCAAAAATATGACCACATTGATTAGGGATGGAGTGACTGAAGGAGGGACACAGGAAGGAGGGAGGATGGGAGGAAACGGAGGCAGGGAAGGTGAGCAGGCGAACAGAAGGGATGGGAGCGAGGGAAGGAAGGGAGAAGGGAGGCAGGGAGGTAGGGAGGGAGGGAGGAAGGGAGACATGGAATGAGTTTAGATGAAAAAATAAAAGCCTCCTCTCCTGTTTCTGTATGTCACCGTCCATTTCACTCCTGCTGGGGACTCGCCCACCAAGTCCCTCTAACGAGATTGGACCATGGTCAAAACCCAGAGACAGGTTTGCTGTAGGCCCACCCAGACGTGGCTGGAGGTCCGGTTCTGTGTCAGTGCTGCAGAGTTATGGAGTTGGCCCGCCTCACGGCCGTCTCTCTGCTGGCTCCAGCCAGGGACAAAGTGTTGGCGAGGTCAGGGCTGTACGCGCAGCTGTCACTGATTCCTTTCACACGTTAACTCCAAATAGGGGACATAAAGGTCAAGGTGCCTGGAGAAGCATCCTTAATCCCCACCCCCTCCCCCCCCACCACCACCCCCCGAACTGTCCTCTGCATGCATCGAACCTGGAGACATTTCGTCTTTTGCGAGTCCACCAGAGCCTCTACAGGAGAGAGAACTGCCTGCAGTCTTTCTGTTTGAGTTCAAAATGGTTTGCATCATGCAAACAACATTTTGAACATCTAATATTATATTTTGTGTCATGATCAGCAGAGTGGCCCAAGTAGACCTGTACCTGTGGATCAGTCTGAGGTATGATCGCAAGACCATACTGTACAGCTATCATCAGCCATACATCGATTACAGTTCTGTGACCATAGGCTCTATCATCATTAATATCAAGCTATGGCTACATTCAATACAGAGCTAAACATAACACTTGTACAGTCTAACGACCAGAGTTCAGACTTGAGACCCAAGATTGCAATCCTCCCAAACCTTGATAGGCATTGTGAGGCTGTTGAAGACCAACACACTGGCCAGCTCTGGTGCCAAGTTGAAACAAGGTCTTACTTCAGTTCATTGGGACATGGCATTTGGCTCAGTGAGTTTCACTTTCATGACGATTGCCTTGAGTCCTCACCGCTCCCTTGATCTGCCAGGAAACCTGGTCCTCAGAAAGAGCTGTCAAGCTGATGTCAAGTGGGAGTCACTCCAACCTATTATGCAAGTTGCCCACATTTCCCGAGCAGCTGTTTCACTAGGATGAGCCAGCATGTGTATATCGGTTCCATAACACAGAGTTATGACACTCTGGAGGCTGTAGCTCATACAGACATCGCCATTGCCGCCCTGGGACTGGGTGATGCACGTGGGTCACGCCGCCATCCACTGTTTGGCCAATCACGTTCTCCTTTCTCCCCACGCATTTATCATGCCAAACACCATGTGAATACAACTGGATGCCTGGACTCTCCTTATGGTTCACTGGCCAGTACCCAATCACCGATTGAAAAGGTTTAATCTGTATGCACCGGTATGTATGTATGTATGTCAATTATAGCACCTATTGCACTCCTGATCATCCTTGGAAGGAGGGATCCCCCACTCTGCCTTCCTTCTCAAGATTTAAATGTACTTTCTAATTAAGGGAGTTTGTTCTTGCCCTCTGAGGGTCTAGGATCAGGGGGATGTCGTAAATATATTGGCCTGTTAAGCCCTTTGAGACTGTACCTGTGATTAAGGGCTATACAAATAAAATGGAATTGAATTGAACCGATAGCCTCTTTGGACCTAGCATGGATTCCTTCACTCCCGCTCACAGTGTATATTGTTTAATCAGGCTCACCTATTGAGTGTGTTTCCCAACCATCAGCCTTGTATCTACAGTCAACAAGACGATAATGGGGCTGGACGCTAGTGTTAGTGCTACGCACTCCATTGTTTCCTTTGCAAGGCAGCACACTTGGGTTATCTTGGTCGATTTAAAGAAGCCTTTTAAAGCTTTTTAACCGTCTCTGAGATTTTCCCTTTCAAACAGTGAGAGCCTGGTTTAGGTTTTCTGTAGTGCCTGAAAACAGGAATTAGAATGAACATCTAGAATGAACAAACTTGTATTCACTGCATTGGATGAAGATTGGGATAAAATCCCCTGTTGAACAAGAAACTGTCAAATGTATTCCATTGTTTTGTCGTACGAAAACATAAAGGTCCAATATCTGTAAAGATTGCTGGCGACCAAAGGATCTGAAACACATTATTATTCCAATTATTTTTCATTCATGTTTCGACGATAAACAAACTAAACATCCATAACATTCCTTTATCCATAGTCATTCCAAAGTCCAAAACGGGAACAAAGGTGAATATAATGGCTTTTGACACGCAGTTGGACTTCATGCTGCCCACTACGGTTCACCCCTGGCCCGATGACCCCTGACCTGTCACAGCAGACACTATTTACACACCTTCACCGTATACAATACAGAGATGCTTTTGTGTGGCGTTCCTCCGTGTCTACGTCATGGGATTTCACCCCGGGTGGCCCCACTGCCACTCCCGGCCCAGGCCTCAACCCTGGGCATGGCGGGGTTAATGCAGCACACTGGACTAGGATAGGGAGTGTGTTCTACATTTACATTTACATTTAAGGCATTTAGCAGGCACTTTTATCCAAAGCGACTTACAACAAGCGCATTTGTCATAAGAAGTGAAACAATATATCGCCGTCAGTACAGTAAAGATGTTCATAGAACCAAGTGCAAGTACTAACAATCGCTAACCCCATTCCCCGTATAAAGCAGTTACGTTAATTGACCTCTGAAGAATGAGTCCCACCTCCGAGGCTCCCATTTCCCTCGGTCAAATGTCTATGGGAAATAACATGGGGTTTTTGAATGATCGTACATAACAAACTCTGTAGGTGGCGAAGAAGTAAAAGCTGCGTCACGTTTTGAACTACACACTTTTTCCATCTAGTTTCCAATGAAGTTTTGGATTGTCTGAGCCATTAAAGTAGTTAACTATTATGAAGAAGCATTATGCTAACACAGATCTGTTCAGACCCAGAATCTACTCACGACTCTCCCAAGTGTGTAGTTTAAAACGTGACGCAGCTTTTACTTCTTCGCCACTTACAGAGTTTGTTATGTACGATTCAAACACCCCATGTTGTTTCCCATAGACATTTGACCGAGGGAACCGGAGCCTCGGAGGCGGGACTTATTCTTCAGAGGTCTATTGGTAAACAAACGTGTGGGTTACATAACTGTGATAAGAACGAGACCTACCGAAGATTCATCTGTCGTTAGCGTTAACGTTGACACTATATATCTATAGGAATAAACGTATATTTTTAGTGTTCCGGAGATAATGGACTTAAAGCCATTAACAGGGATGAAGAACAGCGTGAGAGCAGGTGATCCCTGGAAACCAGTTTGGTTTTGATCGTTTATGCCAAAGAAATGGATTATGACATAAGAGGGCCTGGACCTCTTTCCCTCTTTCTATCTCTCTTCTCTCCCCCCCCATCTCTCTCTCTCTCTCTGTCTCTCTCTCTCTTGCTCTCTTTCTCTCTCTCTCTGTCTCTCTCTCTTATTTTCTCTCTCTCCCCTTCTCTCTTTCTCTTATTTTCTCTCTCTCTCCCTCTCTCTCTCTCTCTCTCTCTCTCTCTCTCTCTCTCTTTCTCTATCTCTCTCACTCTCTCTCGCTCTCTCTCTCTCTCTCTCTCACTCTCTCTTACTCTCTCTCTCTCTCTCTCTCTCTCACTCTCTCACTCTCTCTACCTGGTTGGCACTACTCATGCACACCATGTATTTCCTGCGATTGCCCGCTGGTTTTAACCCCAGGCAGAGACCAGGTGCCGACACCGAAAGCACAGACTGCGCTGTCTACAGGACGTGGCTTCTCTCCACCTGATCAGTGCACCGTGGTGTGTGGGTCAGGTGGGAGATAGAGACCGAGCCCAGGCTTTTCAAACCCTGCACAAAAGGACTTCTGTGTGCCGATGAAAGGAGAAGTTTGGCAGGATGAAGAGGGAACAAATATTCCACAACAATGCACTGCCAAGGTCCCTTTTCACCTTTATGTATCTTTAACCCAACACGGACACACGGGTTGCGTGAAGTTTAAGTATTAGTTCAGCACTGATTAAATAACGCCTCACACAAGACAACAGCTGTATTGTAGGGCCACATGCGAATGCATCTGTTTGCTTTGCCGATAGCCGGAACCAATCCTTGTCCAACTGTGTGCATTGGTATTGCTCAATCCTCAGCATTTCTGTTTCACAACACACCCAATAGGGGGCATGGGCCCAGCTGTCTTTGATAAAGCATATTCGTCCACAGCAGCACATGACTTACTGTAACTCCATGTTTGCCCACAACCGAGTCATTGATGAAATGTATCATTGGCTTTCGCTTGTTCGTAGTCACATCCCCATTCTAAAGAATACATTTCAATCACTCCCGTCGTTTGCGCAATTTACTCCTGCTTGTAAGTGTTGGATGGCTGTTTCAGTTCCAGTTCCAGTGACGGTACCTTTCATTGACCCCTACAGGTCCACATCATTTCTGGAGGCTTTTAAAGCACCTGCCTGAGCCACCTGAGAACCAGAATCGTAGCCTAGCAACAAAAGAACATGGACAGTAGCACAACCATAGAAATAAGACAGCACCATAGCAACCATAGAACCTGGACCACATCATGGAAACATAGAACACATCATAGCAACATTAGAACCTAGAGAATCACATAGCAACATTAGAACCTAGAGTCACATATCAACATTAGAACTTAGAGATTCACATAGCAACCTCAGAACGTGATGAAATGTGCAAAGGGATCTTTACTACGTTGCTTTTCTGTTGCTTGGATCACAGACGTCAAGAGTTTGAAATGTAACTAATCAGGAGAAATTAAGGAAAACATAACTCGGTATTTGGTGAGATGCGTCTCGATGAAGCGGTGAGCAGCACGTATGTTGTGCCGGCTCTGAGCAGCAGCCCTCCCTTGGGTCTTTGTTCCCGGGAACAAACGCTCTGCCAACATGATGCAGGTTAACTATGTGAGAGGGCCTGGAACCCAGGGTGACCCGGCCTTGCCTCCGCTCCTGGCACCGGGCACCTCTAATACCCCAGGGAGAGCATTCACCTACCCACAATGCACCACCACAACGCGCTCCTTGTGTGGGAGCCAGGGCCCGCTCAGAGGGCCTGAATGCCCAGGTATTAGCCTAATATGCATCATGGAGCTCCCAGCCAGAGTCACTCACATTGTTTTTCTGTGTTTTGTTTTCCATCTCCTTGGAGATGTGTGTGCTGTGTATTTGAATGAGCAGTGAATGAAATACCGTGTATGGCCTTGAGGTATGGCCTTGAGGTAGTGAGGCCAAGTGTCCTGGAGGTGAACCTGAGAGAGGAGAGACCTCTTCCGCACAGGAAGGGGCTGGAGGTGACACGCTCGAGTTCAGAGGCACATGTGTGGCATAGCAAAGAGGAACCAGCACCCTGGGGTTTGGTTTCTGGGTTCTTCATTTGGTAAAGATAACAGCTGGCACTCAGTGAGTTACATTGGGCTGGTAGCTTCCATCGGTAAATGGCAAATGAACTGCATTTATACAGCGCTTTTCTGGCCACTCAAAGCGCTTTACAATATTGCCTAACGTTCACCCATTCATGCACACATTCACCCAGCGACGGCGGTGTCAACCATGCAGGGCGACAGCCAGCTCGTCTGGAGCAGTTAGGGTGAGGTGTCTTGCTCAGGGACAACTCCACACTCAAGCTAGGAGGAGCCGGGGATTGAACTAGCAACCTTCTGGTTACCAGCCAACCCGTTCTACCTCCTGAGTCACATGCCTCCCCTATCTGTGTGTGCCAAGCTAAGTGGGCCACACTATGGTCTCTTAACTTTGCTGAAAGAAAAAAAAAAAGATTGCCAAAGGTTTAACATGTTTCCAGTATTCAGTGGTCAAAAGATGTTCCCGTCCGGCTGGTCCGTACCAAGGGTCTTCACACTGGGGGGCTGCCTCCATCTCCGTGCCCCCTTCCTGGACCTCCAGCAGGGTCTGGTTGGCTCCATCCATGCTGGCCCTCTCCTGCTGCCCAGCGCCCGGGGAGAAGCGCCGTTGGCCTGGCAACAGGCGAGAGGCCGGGGGGGGGAACCCGTCGCCATGACATGACCCAATTACCATGCATGCTCGGTCTGTGAGGACGAAGGAGGGAAAAAACACCTCCGCAACCAAGCCAGAACCAGAAGCCAGGTGAACCATGAAGGTCTAATGCAGATGTTACACTGGTGAACGGTTTAATGCAGCTGTTACACTGGTGAACCATGAAGCTCTAATGCAGATGTTACACTGGTGAACCATGACGGTCTAATGCAAATGTTACACTGGTGAACCATGAAGGTCTAATGCAGATGTTACACTGGTGAACCATGAAGGTATAATGCAGATGTTACACTGGTGAACTGTGAAGGTATAATGCAGATGTTACACTGGTGACCTGGATTGAATTCAGATGTTACACTGGTGAACTGGTTTAATTCAGATGTTACACTAGTGAACTGGTTTAAAGGTCCCATGGCATGAAAAGTTTTCTAACATTAAGTTGAGCCATGAGGGCAGCAAGGGAGAGAGGAGATATTGCATATCTGAGATATGACAAACTGATTGTCCATCCACCTTCACAAAAACAACAAGGACAATCAAGCACACAGAGTCTGGGTCACTTTTGCCGCGTTCCACTATCTGTCTTCTCAGGTATTTTAACACACTCTATGGACAATAACAAATCTGATTTTGTTGGTCAAAGTTTTGACCCTTTTGAATCAGTTACAGTTGACTCTTATTGTGCTGATGTTGATCCCGACACACACTTTTTTTCATCTTTTGATATATCTAAACTGTGTGGCTTTCTCAGTGAAGCACAATTTAACAGCATATGTGACTGTATCTTCTGATACATTCTCTACTTTTCATTCGAATATAAGAAGTCTTTCTAGGAATTATGATAAATGTATTCATTATTTGTCTCAACTTAAACATGAATTCTCTGTTATTGGGTTATCAGAAACCTGGCTTACAGAGGACTCAAAGGAAATATTCAAATTACCAAATTACAACTCTTGTGTGAGACAGATTAGAACTGGGGGGGGGGGGGGGGGTGTATCTCTGTTTGTTCACTGTGATCATAGATTTAAAATAAGGCCTGATCTTTCTCTGAAGTCAGATACAATTGAAGTGGAGTCTGTGTTTATAGAGCTTGTGGGGCTTGTTAGATCTAAAAACATTATAGTTGGTGTTATTTACCGCCCTCCTGATCAAGTAATTATAGATTTTAATGAAAGTCTGGCAAATTGTCTTGATAGGATAAATAGAGAGGGCAAAAAATGTTACATCCTTGGTGATTTTAATATTAACCTTTTTAAACATAATACAGACACCCTTACTGATGAGTTTCTTAATATTCTTTATTCTAGTTATTTTTTTCTTATTATTTTTAAAGCTACAAGGGTCAAAGACAATTCATCAACTCTGATTGACAACATCCTAACAAACTCTCTGAGTGAAGAAATTAAGTCTGGGGTCTTGTGCCTAGACATGTCAGATCATTTCCATATTTTTCATTTATCTAAAATAAATATTGGTCAAATAAAAAAACATGATAATTTAATGCATAAAATGATTTTGTCTAAACCAAATATACTCAAATGTAAAGAACTACTTGCCAGTGTTTCTTGGGATGACATATATGGAAGAAGAGGAAGAAGGTTATTGGCTCTAGTTTCATGAAAGTTCATGAAGGTTATTGGCTCTAGTTTCAACGAGAGTTTCCCTTTTGGCAAGTCTAAGAAACTTAGTAAAGATTTTAATAAGCCTTGGTTTACAACTGAATTACTAAAGCAATTAAGGAAAAATAATCAACTTTACAGAAAATATATTTCTAATCCTTCTCCTCTAAATTATGGTGTGTACAAATCATATAGAAATACTTATATTCACTCTATTAGATCTGTAAAAAAACAATATTTTAGTGAAAAATTTGAGCGGCATTCAAGAGATATTAAGGCAACATGGAAAACCATTAATCAGTTGCTACTAAGGCAAAATTCCACTGCAGAGTTACCTACAGAGTTTCATGATGGTGAAAGGTCTCTCAATAATCCTTTGGACATAGCTGAAAAATGTAATGAGTTTTTTGTTAATATTGGGCAGGAATTGGCAAACAAAATCTCTTATTGGAATGGGAGTCCTTTGGACTTTATTCCAAAGATATATCCAAAGATTTCATCTTTTAAGCCTCCTGACTTTGAGGAAATAAGTGAAATAATTGATCAACTAAAAACCTCATCAGCTGGTCATGCTAACATTGCAACTTTTCTTGTCAAAGAGGTGAAACAAATAATATTGCAACCACTTTTGCATCCACATTTTCTCTTTGTCCCTGAAAACAGGCACTGTGACCCAGGACTTAAAGATTGCCAAGGTTATTCCTTTGTATAAAACAGATAATCCATGTTGCTTTAATAACTATAGACCAATATCAATTTTGCCATGTTTCTCAAAAATAGTGGAAAAATTGATTTACAGAAGGATTATCCTACATTTAGATTCTAATGCAATTCTGTGTAAACATCAATATGGTTTTCGTAAAAATCATTCAACTTATATGGCACTTCTCCACTTGATTTATTATTATTTGTAGTATTTTTATAGACTTGTCAAAAGCATTTGATACTGTTAATCATTCTATTTTATTGGGAAAATTACATAAATATGGCTTTCATGATCGTGGTTAAGTAATTATTTATCTGATCGAAAGCAGTTTGTTTGTGTTCAGGGTTGCAATTCTAACATGGCTGGACTACCCTGTGGGGTTCCACAGGGTTCTATTGTTGGACCCTTGGACCGAATCTATATTAATGATTTGGCAAATGTTTGTAATGTTAGACTCAATCACAATTGAATCTACAGAGATACCTCAAGTTACATCCAATAGATTTTTGGGAATTATTGTTAATGAAAACTTAAAATGGAAGGATCAAGTAGACTAGAACTAGAACTAGACTAGAGAATTGCAACCTGTTCTGAATCGTATGCTGCATCCACTCATTTATTTAAAGAACTTGAAATCCTTACTGTTCATGATGTTAATATACTTCAGACCTGTGCTTTTGTTTATGAAATATATAAATTTAAAGGAAATATTCCTGAGCACTTTATGTGCTATTTTAAAACAAATTCACAGGTTCATTCTTATGCAACGAGGCAAGCTGCTGATTTTCACCCTCCTCAATTTAGAACTAGTCAAGCTCAATATTCCATACGTTATAGGAGTGCTAAAATATGGAATCATTTTTCACATCTGGCTTTGAATTGTTTTACTATTAAACATTTTAAAAGATGCCTAAAGGCTCATTTAATCGCTGGTCTATAGCTGGTTCTCATTAGGATTTTTGTCAAAGTAGTTTGTCTTAGTGCTTATATGTTCATTCCTTGAAAAAAAGACAACTTATATATATTTTTTATTATTATTATTATGTTTTTTTTTTCCTTAAATTTCTTATTAATATTTTTGGATGTGTTTTGTAGTTGTTGTTGTTTGTTTTGTTATTTTGTTTCTCTGTTGTTTGTTTAAATTTAATTTAGTGGTTTATTTTACTTTTTTAGGTGGAGGCTTCATATAAGCCAATTTGGGCTTTCTGTCTCTTCCTGCACTGATCTTCTTTTTTTTGTATCTTCTCTGTATTCATGTCTTTTATAAAGTGCAAAATAATAAATAAATTAAATAAATAAAGTTGAGTTCCCCTAGCCTCTCTATGGTCCCCCAGTAGCTAAAAATTGCATTAGGTCTAAACCAAGAAGTAGCTATCTTACTCCGTCTTTGAAAAAAGGATTGCTGAAACGCTTCGATTTGGCTTCCGGTCCCGTATGACGTCATATGGGACCAGGTTACCTCCCCTTTCTCTGCTTGGCCCGCCCAGAGAATTTGGCCCGCCAATGAGACAATGAGCTAGGACCGTGCGAGTGCCGTGTGTGTGAATACCCACACTGTAACGCAAGTGTTCTTTGTTATTTGGATAACCGTTCTGCTGTTGGTGTTATGGCGCATAACACACAACACAATAACGCAAGCTTGCATAAAGCTCCCATTTGGTGGGTTGAGAAGGAATTGGGAACCGTGACATGGAGGAGAAAAGGATTGTTGCCCAGGATTGTCCGTCGGAGCCCCACTGTAGCGGGCAGCGGGGCTGGGCGGGCAGCCCGGGGGCGGCCAGCGGGGCTCCGACGGACAATTCTGGGCAACAATCCTTTTCTCCTCCATGTCGCGGTTCCCAATTCCTTCTCAACCAACCCGACGCAGACAACCCCGGGCAACAATCGCGGGCAACAATTCCCTTCTCCTCCATTTCGCGGTTCAGTCTGGAGGCTACTTAATATTGACGTGGAAGTGGAAGAACCAGAGGTGTCTGAGAACCCGATGCAGTCGTTTGAGATTCATAATATCATCCGGAGGCGCAAACAGCTTTTGACCATGATAATATATATTATATAATATAGATATCTAAATATAATATGATATTATTTAGATATAGAGCTCCAGGACTCCCACCGGAGCACCCGGAGTGTTCAGTGTTCCACTAACACTAGCGCATGGTACCGTGGCCACAAGCTTGGTCAGGGCCACACCCCCACCCTCCACCTTGACCCGCCTCTAAAAACGGCACGTTTATGGAGAGCTCATTGTGGGACTGGCTCGTAGTGGCTGTAACTCTGCACCAAGGCTGAATTTCTTGAACGTCTTCAAGTACTGTATTAGGGGCCCACTAATACCTATATTAAAGCATCCATAAAATAGCATGCCATTGGACCATTGGACTTTAATGCAAATGTTACACTGGTGAACCATGAAGGTCTGATGCAGATGTTACACTGGTGAACTGTGAAGGTATAATGCAGATGTTACACTGGTGACCTGGATTTAATGCAGATGTTACATTGGTGAACTGGTTTAATTCAGATGTTACACTGATGAACTGGTTCAATGCAGATGTAACACTGGTGAACTGTGAAGGTCTAATGCAGATGTTACACTGGTGAACTGTGAAGGTTTAATGCAGATGTTACACTGGTGAACTGTGAAGGTTTAATGCAGATGTTACACTGGTGAACTGTGAAGGTTTAATACAGATGTTACACTGGTGAACTGTGAAGGTTTAATGCAGATGTTACACTGGTGAACTTGTTTTTCGTTTCCATCTCCCTTTGGTTTGCCTCACAGTGGTAGATAGTAGGAACATCTGGAACTGAGCCTCCTGAAATCATGTGGCTAGCAACAGTTGAGTGTGGTTCTGCTCCAAAACACGATGAAGAGAATATAATGAGGTAGCATTTAGGCCTACTGCTCAGTGTTTTAACCCCAGATAGGAAATGTGATCAATGTAATAGTGGCTATTATAAACGATAATAAATAATAAATAGAAAGAAGAATCTGAAACATGAATGGAATTCACAGAAATTAAGAACTAAGCCCTCTACATGTTACAGCATTAATATCTTGTATAATTCCGTTACAAATCTTTCTCCAAAAGGCTTCCTACAGGAACCGACAGGTGTGTCACAGGAACCACCTGCACCAAGTCCTTGTTTCCCCGGTTGATAAATACGAGAGGTCAGAGTTAAATCAGCGCAAACGCTCCCCTCCTCCTCCTCCTCCTCCTCTCCCGTTCGTTATGACCAATTAGCAGAACATGGCCACTGCCCTGCTGCCCCGGTTACCGTGCCGTCCGACAGTCTGTCGGACGGCATTATGGCCGCGCCGGCGTGTTGGCACGGACCCACAGAGGCCTGAGCTCAGGGGAGGCCCAGCTGGGAGGGAGGGCACTGCCATTTGGGTTATGTGATTACATTTACATTTAGGGCATTTAGCAGACGCTTTTTTTCCAAAGCTGACTTACAATAAGTACATTTGTTAGAAGAAAGACTGACTTATAAGGTTAACTAGCTAATACTACAGTCAGAGTCAAACACTGCCTGCTTTGTGAATGTATTCCACAATCACATACAGTGGTGTTGTTGTCAATTGTTTGGTATCTTTCAAACTTCATACATTTACATTTAGGGCATTAAGCAGACACTTTTAACCAAGGCGACTTACAATAAGAACATAAGAAAGAGAAATGATATATCGCTGTCGGTACAGTAAGGATGTTCATAGAACCAAGTGCCAAGCAAGTGCCAAGCAAGTGCCAAGCAAGCAAAATTATTTTTAGGTGCAAGATGTGATGCATGGCTTTAGACACGATGATATCTCTGACCACTCCAAGGGCCGAGACCAAAACATACCCTTTTGAATGTTAAAGCTAACCTTGCATGTTTGGCCTTACACCTAAACTCCTCTAAACCGACCTCAACATACAGTCTATACCCTAATACCTACATTTAACCATCTCTAACCTACCTAAACAAATCCTGCTTTAACATAATACCCAACCATGACCATATTTCATAACCTAACCACTAAACATACATGTTCAATAACCTAATACTCAACTTAATCTATACCTGTTATTATCCATTGTTTAACCTATACCTTATTTAATCAAACCTTAAATCACAACTTCTTAACCTACTACTACAAACAATGTTACTGTAGTGAACCTCAGTAGGGGTTGTGAACACAGCCTTTCTTAGCTCCTCCCCCCTGCACCCAGGTGCATTATAAAAAGGGCCAAGATGGCCAAACTCGACCTCTGCTGGTTGCCTACCAGGGTGGTGAGTTGGGTCCCCTCTTTTTAACAGTTTTCAGTTACAATTTTCCCTTTTTATTAATTTGTGTTTCTTGTTTTTAGGATCTCCTGCTGCTGTTCTGTTTTGGTTTTGTTTTGGTTCTGTTTTGATATTTTCTTTTGTTTGCTTTGGTTAAGTTTGCGTTGTGTTATTTCCCCTTTTCTGTTTCATTGTTTTTGACAATTGGGTTGTTGGTTTGCATAACCTTTGTTTTGTTTGGTTTAGTTTGGTTTTACTCCAGTTTTCTTTATTTAGTGTTTCATCATTCCATCATTATTGTATTAAAATAAACATTATATATATATATCGTCTCTGCCTCTTTTAGATTTTCGAACCTGTGTCCTTATAATTTCTGTATCGTAATAGTTTAATTTTCTTTGTTTTATTTCCTGGGGTGCAATTCCCCAGGTGGCGTTGTCGGTCCCTCTTTAGTTACCTTCCCTCCCCTTTATATTGAGTTTTTATAAAGTCCCGCCACATTTTGGCGTTGTCGGCAGGATTTCTTTTGAGGCAGAGACTTGTAGTTATTTTTTTCCACAACCCAATTTATTTGTATATAGCTTGTTAGGGTTTATTTTTTTTTTTACAGAACAGCAGCAGGTGCCGGGCAGTTCCTGGCACGAACAGTTTCTCTCACCCCTTCAGTTTTGTTTCCTCATGGAGGAGGAGGTCGCCCAATTAAGGGACTTGGTCAATCAGCTGCGAGCTGAGAATCAACAGATGCGTCAAGAGCGAGAGACTAACCAGTCTTGCCCCAGCACCTCATCGGCAATTCCATCAGCCCCTGGACTCTCTTCAGTCCCTGCAGTAACTGAGAGACTGATTCATTTCGCCAGAGACCGGAAATGCCCACTGTTTCGGGGCAGGGCAGGACTAAGTATTGGGGAGTGGATTGAAGAGGTCCACGCCTGCGTACAAGCTCGCCACCTGTCTCCAGCGGACCAAGCGCTCTTTATCTATGATCACCTGGAGGGAGAAGCAAGAGAAGAAATTAAATATCGGTCCCCAGAGGAAAGGGCAGATCCAGATAAGGTTCTGCTTATATTAAAAGAACTCTTTGGGTGTACAAAATCATATGTATCTCTGCAGGAAGAGTTCTTCTCCAGGAAGCAACAAGATGGTGAAACGTTACAAGAGTTCTCTCATGCATTAATGTGTTTGATGGAGAAGGTGGTACAAAAATCCCCTCATGGTTCACTTAATAGGGAGGTGTTGTCGAGAGATCAATTTGTTGAACATGTGTTTGATTGTTCCCTTCGCAGAGAACTCAAGCAGTTTGTCCGGGGCCACCCTACCGCCACCCTGATAGAGGTCCGTACTGAGGCCATTAGATGGGTACAAGAAGGGATGCCTGGGGGTGCAAGGGGCAGAAGCTATTCTGTTCCCAGTGCCTTTGGTTACCAGCACACTGTAGAAGGTAATCGGTCCAACCACCAGGGGGCAGGTAACTCATCCTTCAGTTCTGAGTTAAGTGAACTGAAGGAAATCCTCCGCAACCAGCAAGAGCAACTCATCCACCTCACTAAGAGCCTTACAGCTCTTAAAGAAGGCCCTAGAACTCAGTCAGGGCATGGTAAGAGAACGGTGATCTGTATGAGATGTCAAAAACCAGGTCACTTTGCTAGGGAGTGTAGAGAGGATTATGCAGTTATACAGCCCCAGCAAGCTCCTGCTGCCACACAACCCATGTCCCGCCCCAGAAACCAGGGAAACTGGCACCCCCTGAACCATTGAGCCAAAGTTCAGGTGGGGGCTCATCTGGCTCCAATTTGGCTGCTAGTCATGAAAGATTGGTTTCTGCATGTCCAAATATTTCTGTACGTATGGGAGGGGTGCAGGTTCCATGCTTAGTGGACACTGGATCAATGGTGTCAACGATGACCGAGCATTTCTTTCTACAGCATTTTGAGCCCTGGGGACCAGAAAAACTCCAGTCTTGTAATTGGCTCAGATTAAGTGCTGCAAATGGGTTAGCAATTCCATATGTTGGTTACCTGGAATTGGATGTACAGCTTTGTGGGAAAACTGTTAAAAAGCGGGGGGTGTTGGTTGTCAGAAACACTCCACATGGTGTATCCTTAGTCCCTGGTGTACTAGGAATGAACATCATCAAAGAATGTTACGGGGAGTTGTTTGTGCAACATGGGCCTGCCCTCTTTGACTTGCCTTCTGTGTTACAGGCCCCCACACCCATTCAGCAGTGTTATCGGGTCCAAACTAAAGCCCCTCCTGAACGTCCGGGATGTGTAAGGGTAAAAGGGGGGAGGGTTTGCAGAATCCCAGGGGGTACTATGAAAATGGTGGCAGCCACAGGCCCCCAACATTTGGCCGATCAGATTTTGTTTGAGCCCAGCAGCGGTGGCTTGCCTGCAGGGCTATTAGCTTCTCCAGCCCTGGTTCACATGGTTAAAGGTACGGTGTATATCCCCATTGTCAATGTAGGGACCCAGTGTGTTGTACTATACCCTAATACCATTCTGGGTACTGTTAGTGAAGCTTACCTTGCCAACTCACCTGATAACCTTGTGGAGGAGGGAGTAGAAGTTACAGTCTCTTCACAGACTACCAGTTCAGTGCAGGATAAGATCGCTGCAGTTGATTTAACAGCACTCACTCAGGACGAGCAGTGTCAAGTTAGGCTGCTACTGCAGAAATACAGTGGTATCTTTTCAGCCTATGAGGGAGATCTAGGTTGTACTAACCTCATTTCTCACGATATTCCATTACTAGATGACGTGCCAGTGCGCCAGCGATATCGTCGTATCCCACCTTCAGAATATGAGTCGGCAAAAGCCCACATTAGCCAACTTCTGGATGCACAGGTCATCAGAGAAAGTAGTAGCCCCTTTGCCTCTCCCATTGTGCTCGTGAGAAAGAAAGACGGCAGCCTTCGGTTGTGTGTGGACTACCGGCTTTTGAACAGCAAGACTCGCAAGGATGCGTTCCCCTTGCCCCGTATTGAAGAATCCCTTGATGCATTATCAGGGGCCCACTGGTTCTCCACATTGGACCTGGCTGCTGGGTACCATCAAGTACCTGTCACAGAGAGGGACAAGGCAAAGACGGCATTCTGTACCCCTTTTGGGTTGTTCGAGTGGAACCGGATGCCTTTTGGTTTGTGCAATGCCCCAAGCACTTTCCAAAGGTTGATGGAGAGGATCTTTGGGGAACAACATGGTCAATCATTGTTGTTGTATTTGGATGATGTTGTTTTTTCTGCCACTGTGACAGAGCATATTCAACGCATGGATGCCGTGTTGGGCCGCCTACAGCAAGAAGGACTGAAAGCCAAGTTGGAGAAGTGCTCCTTCTTCAGACCAGAGGTGAACTACCTGGGTCACATCATTTCTAGAGAAGGTGTAGCCACTGATCCTGGCAAAATCGAGGCTGTTGCAGGGTGGCCAAGGCCTAACCATGTGTCAGAGCTGCGCTCTTTTCTAGGATTTGCCAGCTATTACAGACGTTTTGTTGAGGGGTTTGCCAAGCTGGCAGCCCCTTTACATCGCCTGGTTGCTCAACTCACTGGCACCAAAGCCCGGAAACCATCAGGTGGAAGCCTCCATGCTGCATGGACAGAGGAGTGTGAGCAGAGCTTCGAGGGGCTGAAGAAAAGGTTGGTGTCAACTCCAGTCCTGGCCTATGCTAACTTTTCATCACCCTTCATCTTGGAGGTTGATGCCAGCTACAACGGACTGGGTGCTGTACTGTCCCAAGAACAGCAGGGTAAGGTCAGACCCATTGCCTATGCAAGCCGTGGTCTTAAACCAACAGAACACAACATGACAAACTACAGCTCCATGAAATTGGAATTTCTTGCCCTTAAATGGGCTATGACTGAAAAATTCCGGGACTATCTATTGGGACAGAAGTGTGTGGTGTATACAGACAATAATCCCCTCAGCCACCTGTCCACAGCCAAGCTGGGTGCTACCGAGCACCGTTGGGCCGCACAGTTGGCGTCCTTTGACTTTTCCATCAAATACAGGTCCGGTCAAAGCAACAAGAATGCAGATGCACTTTCCAGGCAACATCCACCAAGCATTCAAACATCAGAGTATGTAGCTCCAGGCACATCAGTCCCGGAATTGCTACAACAGGTTGTTGTGGAGAATCGAGTGACCCAGGCTACTGTTTCAGCTTTCCCTTGCTACTCTCCCCCTGACTTGCATGGTTTACAGGAAGCTGATCCAGTAATCCGAGAGTTCCTGACGTTTTGGACCAGAAAGAGGGCCCCGGATGCAGATGAACGACGGCAGGCTTCCAAAGAAGTCCTGGTGCTGATCAAACAGTGGGACCGGCTAGTGGAGCAAGAAGGGGTGCTCTATCGCCGTGTCACCATCCCTAGAGGAGATGAAGTGCTCCAGTTAGTACTCCCTACATCGCTCAAGACCCAGATACTTCAACAGTTGCACAATGAACATGGGCACCAAGGTGCTGAGCGAACAACAGAGCTGGTCCGTCTGCGGTGCTATTGGCCAGGGATGCACCACGACATCAAGCAATGGTGTCGAGAATGTGAACGCTGCCAGGTATCCAAACACACTCAACCTACTGCCTGTGCTTATATGGGTCACTTGCTTGCTTCACGTCCAAACCAGATCCTGGCCATCGACTTCACCATCCTGGAGCCTTCGAAGAGCGGGGCAGAGAACATCCTGGTCATGACCGATGTCTTTTCGAAGTATACACAAGCCATCCCAACCCACGACCAGCGGGCATCCACAGTGGCCAGAGTATTGGTTAATGAGTGGTTCTGCAGGTTCGGTGTGCCTGGTCGCCTCCACTCTGACCAGGGCAGGAACTTTGAAAGCAACCTCATCCAGCAGCTCTGCCAGATGTATGGCATTGAGAAGAGCCGCACCACGCCCTACCATCCAGCTGGAAATGGCCAGTGTGAGAGGTTCAACCGCACCTTACACAACCTTCTCCGCACTCTGCCCACCACCAAGAAGAGAGACTGGTCCAGCTACCTGCCCCAAGTGACCTTTGCATACAATACAACAGCACATCAGTCGACTGGTGAGTCTCCGTTTTTCCTGATGTTTGGCCAAGACCCACAATTACCTGTTGATTTTCTGTTAGGCAGAGTACAGGAACCTGTACCTGGCCACCCCCATGATTGGATCGTGGAACACCAGACACGGCTACGTCATGCTTTTGAGAGTACAACCAGGCACCTGGAAGCTGCGGCTGCCCGGCGGAAGGAACACTATGACAAGCATGTTTGTGATGTCCCGCTGCAAGAAGGTCAGCTGGTCCTCCTCAAAGACACCAGCGTAAGGGGCCGTCACAAAATTCAAGACATCTGGAGCTCAACAGTGTATAAAGTACTGAAGGCCCCTGGAATGGGAGGGTCTGTGTATACTGTGGCTCCGGTGCATAACCCCCAGCAGGTAAAGCACGTTCATCGTTCTCTCATAAAAGGCAAAGTGGATTGTGCTGCTAATTGTCCCCCCAGTGAACCCCCTGAACAGATGGGATCCATCTCAGCAGATGAGTCATCGTTTGGTAGTGACTGGGCCGTAGTGACCTCGGAACCCATGGCTGTCCCAAGAAACCACATACCAGCGCGGCCTGTCACCATCACCCTCTCACCAAACCAAACTGATGCTGTTGCTACCTCTCAGCCAAGCGAAGGCCCAGTGTATTCAACAACTAGCACTGAAATTCCAAGCACCAGTGAGGCCTCCCTGAGAAGAACTACCCGTCCGAACGCAGGCAGACACCCAAACCTTCACCACCTTCCTCAGGTTGCTGGGAGTAGTGCTATTGGGGCTAGTAACTCTCTGATGCCTGTGTTTAGTGGCTGTGCGGTGTTTAGGCCATGGCAATAAATGTAAATCGTCGGGCCGACGATTAAAAAAAACATGGGGTAGATTGTAGTGAACCTCAGTAGGGGTTGTGAACACAGCCTTTCTTAGCTCCTCCCCCCTGCACCCAGGTGCATTATAAAAATGCACCATTATAAAAATGCAACTCACCACCCTACCAGGGTGGTGAGTTGGGTCCCCTCTTTTTAACAGTTTTCAGTTACAATTTTCCCTTTTTATTAATTTGTGTTTCTTGTTTTTAGGATCTCCTGCTGCTGTTCTGTTTTGGTTTTGTTTTGGTTCTGTTTTGATATTTTCTTTTGTTTGCTTTGGTTAAGTTTGCGTTGTGTTATTTCCCTTTTCTGTTTCATTGTTTTTGACAATTGGGTTGTTGGTTTGCATAACCTTTGTTTTGTTTGGTTTAGTTTGGTTTTACTCCAGTTTTCTTTATTTAGTGTTTCATCATTCCATCATTATTGTATTAAAATAAACATTATATATATATATCGTCTCTGCCTCTTTTAGATTTTCGAACCTGTGTCCTTATAATTTCTGTATCGTAATAGTTTAATTTTCTTTGTTTTATTTCCTGGGGTGCAATTCCCCAGGTGGCGTTGTCGGTCCCTCTTTAGTTACCTTCCCTCCCCTTTATATTGAGTTTTTATAGAGTCCCGCCACATTACCATCCTTAATCATATCCATGAGTTCAAACCTGTCAAGCAGACAACAACTATAAGTAGGTATGATATAAAATTAGATTAATAAACAATATTCCTTTATAATACTTCAACAACCATCAATATTTTGTGAGGATGTTATAATTGTGAATAGGTATGGAAACAGTATAAGACCTAAATGTAAACTCATACTAGTGTTAAGAGGAAGAGCGTCATTCTGCAGGATGCTGATGAAGCCTCAAGAATTCTCCAGAAATAGTCTCTGACTCACAATACAGTGTAATACTAACCCTGACACTGAGTTTTATCCCTGTCTGTACTATCGATTGTACTGTACTATTACATCACGTTTTCCCACATCTATCTCGCCGTCGCATCTTTCTAATCCCTTGTCAAACTTTGGCAAGGGATTAAACTTTGACCAAACTTTTGCACTCTTGTGCAATGAGTCTACAGCCTCCATCCTCTCAGCTTCTCCTCCTCCTCCTCGCATCGTCCATGGTCGACGTGCGCGCTGTCACCCGCGCTCGGATGACGTCTGGCTGTTGAGACGCGACAGTATGTTCCAGTCACGCGTTACTTTCTCTTCGCAGGCTGATGCTGCTCAGCCTCGAACCTCTCACCGCACGCTGTTCCGCTCGGCTGTGGACGTGCACAACTGCATGCCCTCCAGAGTCGACCGGGAGGAAGGGAGTCAGAGTTGGGTTGTGCTATGGCATTGCTGGTAAAGAGTTAAAGCGAGAGAAGAGAGGGAAGCGGGGCAACCGCTGCCCGCAATGCAGCTGAGAGTACTCAGATACCGCCTACATGTCCTCAGGTGACCTCGACCCAGACACACACACGCACACGCCTTTGCACACAGGCCTGTCACTACTCAATAAGTCTGAAGTGAGGAAAGGAACCTGTCACCTCGGAATATATATTAATATATACAGGGTGCGATTTGTCAAAAAAAACAGGGGGGGATGTTTGTTTTTTTTTCTCATGAAAAAAATTGTTATTTTTTAAAGTTAATGGTAGGCCCTATTAGCCTACATTTCGAACAGTTGAACATTCATCTTTAATGCAAACTAAAAAGAAATGAAACATTTAATTTAAGTAGTAGCCTGAGCCAGCTAGTCTGCTAAAGCATGGGCCAGCTAGTCTGTAGCAGCTGATGCATTTACTCCAGCGAGGTTCCCTGTTAATGACTACAGAAAGGGACAAAGGAAGGATCTCTAGTTCACTCTCATAATAATGACGGTGCAGTTTTCTGAGGGTCTCAGTGCTGGAGCTAACCCTTGGTAAGCTCAACACTCACACTCAACGGCCCTTAAATGAGCACAACGTTGCTCTGCAGGCTAATGGAGGTGATTCTCGGCACTCCAGTGTTTATTTCTCAAAGTCCCGTGGCCGTAAATAACTCACTGGATTATGTGGACTCTAGTTGGTTCTTTTCTTACGGTAATCGAAACACGGACAACAACAACAATCACACACATACTTGGTTTATTGGGTTCTTAGATCATTTTAAACAACAATAATACAAAATATAGATATCATATTTACATTCATGGCATTTAGGAGACGCTTTTATCAAAGCGACTTACAAGAAGTACATTTGTCAGAATAAACTTAAGAAAGAAATAACATTCAAAAGTATTAGCAAACATATGTGTTGTTATACCAGAGTTCTAGACAGTGTGTGCGTGTGTCTTATGGGTTTCCAAGGTAGGCGAAGGGAGAGACGCAGTGCATTCTGGGAACAGTGCAGGGAGACGCACGGCGCGGCCACTAAACAGGCCACTCGAGGTCACCGGGCAGCCGGCCCCTCCATGGGCCCCCTGTTCTTATCTGGCCCGTTCCAGGGCCCCGGGGCCATGAAAGGGAGGCCTGATGGCTGAAAGGGAATGGAGGTAATGAGGGGGCAGCAGAGTGTGTGCAGCACAAGCGGACCGTCGGCCCCGTGGGTTGAGGGACGTGTGGTAACCGACCACACTGGTCCTCAGACACACGCATGTGTCAGGGATGCACGCACACACACACATGCATATCAGAGATACACATACGCATGTCAGAGATACACACACACACGCACACAAACACACACACACATGCATATTAGACACACACACACACACACGCACGCACACCCACATATCAGAGATACACACACACACACACACACACACACACACACACACACACACACACACACACACACATCAGAGATACACACACACATACATATCAGAGATACACACACACACACACACACACATATCAGAGATATACAAACAGACACGCACATACACACACACACACACACACACACACACACACACACACACACACACACATGCGCACACACACATACAATGCGCAAGACACTCGAAAATACGTGTGATAACCAACCAGGTCCCCACATGGTCCTCAAACACACATCACCTGCTTAAACAAACACACACAAACACACACACGCACACACACATACGCACGCACACATGGCCAAGTTGGGCAGTCGGGAAGTGATGTTGCATCATGTGATAAGTATGGCTGTATCACACACACACACACACACACACACACTCACACTCACACAAACTGCAAGACACTTGAGAAGACGCGTGATAACCAACCAGGTCCCCACATGGTCCTCAGACACATACATATCAGATACACACACACACACATGTCACACACACACATACTAAATATACAGACATGCACCTGCTTCAACAGACACAGACACACACACACACACACACACACACACACACACACACACACACACACACACACACATATATATATATACACACGCACTCTGACACAAGGGGGCTGTGTGATTGACCGCATAATACAGTGACTAATCTCAAGAGGGCTTAGGTTGGTAGTTTGACTATAAATGGATTATTGGCCATTGGTCAGTTAAAGCGGAGCCGTGTGTGTGTTTGTGTGTTTGAATGTTTCGTCATTCGGACTCCCAAGATGTCTGATATCCTCTCCCCCTCGCGTCACTGGGAGGACAGACATCACAGATTTTCTGTGATGTCTACTGGGAAGGTCCAATCAGACTAAATATCCTTCCTCCCCCGTTCCCCCCCGCTGTGCAAACACTCAGAACTGGGATTTCTTGAAGCAACAAGCAACCTTTGATAGCGGGGGTCTCTCGGCGTCATTCCCAACCTGTTGTTGGGTGGAAGATGTTTCCAGAAGGCTTCAAGGCGCTGGTTCGAGTGCCTTTGAAGCAGGGGGGCGTTCGGATCATAGCGAGCGTCTCCAGGAAGCCCGCCGTTGGCCTATGAAATGTTCATTGTTTCACGGGAACAATTCACCGTGTTCCTGTGGGTTATTTGAGCGCCTTTGAGCGTCCACTTTGAGGACACGCTCAAAATAAATGTTGAATTTAATATTTTAGCCCAGGCCTGTGGTATTGTTTAGGGTTCCTCGGTTATTCAGGGAATCCTTGTTCAGTTATTTCGTTTTAGCTGGCTGGGATGTTTTTAGATGCTGTTTCCTGTATGTGATTTCTCTCTTCCAAAAAGATTAACCCTTTCTGCCGTCTCATTTTGATTCAAGAAATCTGAATAGGTCAAATAAATGTGTAACCATTCTTTCCAGTCAACGGTCATATGATAAGAAGCTCGATGTATTTATTACTCACACTTACAAATGGAAGTAGCCTACTATAGGCGATTGAGTTTCAATCCAAGTCGCTTCCATATTTAATTTTTTCATTGGTAGTTTCATGGCGCCACCTGGTGGACAGTTTGCATAATTTGCGATTTGTCCATGTCACCGCATGGATGGACGGGAGCTTTCAATCGTTTCTGTTCGTCTGCCTACTAGCTGGCCTGTCCGAAAACCGGTCTGTCCGTCGGGGGACCCTTTAACTTTTAATCTCAAACTTTTGATCACGTGACTAAATTCAATGAATGAATGAATAATAAAAAATAAAAAAAATAAGTATGAATATTCATTGATCTGCAAGTTCCTTTGGCTAGATTAATTCCCCTAATGTAGATCCTCCTTAAATGGTAGCCTATTTGGAACCACTGAGTTAACCTGTTTTAATTATAATTATGGGCTATTGTAGAGCTAAGGGAATCTTAAGACGGTCAGTGTCCAGGCTGTGCTAAGGTCGCTCATGTGTTACCCATTATTTTAACAGCATCGTTTGATCATTACATCATCCTTTCCATCTGTTGTTAATGTGTTAGCCTACCACACACAACCCATTCCGATTTCACATAAAATGAATGAGTATTGTAATTTAATCGTTGCCTCCTTTCTGCTATTCGTTGATTCCTTTCAGTATCAAATGAGAATATGCATTGTTAATATGAATCGATTGAGTTGTGTTTGGCCGTGTTTTTTGTAGCTGTTGTTCACAGCTACAACATGGACAAATCACACAGTTTGATCATCGCGTAACCCCTCATTGTGTAAAATAACAGTCCTAAATTAAATTTGAATTTCACCTTATTCTGTTCAAGCAGTACATCAACCAAGCCCACGATGCCTCATACATATTATATGGAAGCACTCATGTATTAAACATCCAACATCGCATTCAGCAATGATATGTAAACAGTGGGGTGCACGCCTAGTGAGAGGTAGAATTAGTGCGAGACGAGTTTAGGTTTAATGTTAGCATTCCTGGAATTGGATGTGATCATTCCTCAGAGGTGAGTCACACACAGAACAGTTTTACTGCCTGGCTGTCTGCTCAGTCTGAAGGGAAAGCCAAGTGAAGTTACTGGAACGAGGCGGACTCTGTATCTCGAGTGAGCCATGAAATACCGCATCATTAACTCAGGGGCCAATCAGAGAGCTCAGATGCTGATCAATTATTCAGTTTTCGTAAGTAGACGATGAATGCAGTTTCTCTTTCTGCTATTGCGGGGTAAAGATCTGATACCCAAACTGAAATGTTATAGAATTAATCGTCACACACACACACACACACACACACACACACACACACACACACACACACACACACACACACACACACACACACACACACACACACACACACACACACACATGATATAAGATATGTGACACATGGACAGTTTCCTTTTTATCAAAATGACACATGACCTTCCAATATAGGTCAATCTGGAACAGGTATATTCAATGTTCAGAGTGGGGGACGACGACGACGACGATCTGACAGACGCGTGGAACCGGAGACCTGAACGGGACGGGACGGGACGGGGGGGGTGGACGTGGGGGGTGGACCGGGGGGAACGGGGGCGTGTTCAAATGTCACGCCCTCTACCATTGGCTGGGGGTCACGTGGTGTCGGAACGCAAACGAAGACAGTCCGCTTCTAGTGTCGAGCCTCGCTCTGTTATCGCGCGTCTGGTCCCGAGCGTTTTGGATAAAACGCGCAGAAAACCCCCGACATGGTGTAGGAGGATATCGGGGCGAAATCGCTACGCGACACCAGCGAAGACGCGCCGCCGGATTACCGACAACAACAACAAGAAGGCCCTGGGCCGAGGTAGGGCGACACGCTCCCCTGTCCGTGCCCCGCAGCGCTGTGTGCCGTCAGGGGACCCGTCCCCGTCGCTCCACGTCGGGGGGCGAGGCGCGTCGGTACGCATGGGTTCGTACGCGTGTCCGGCTGCGTGACGCCCGACGCGTGTAGCCACGACCGCTAACGCCACAGTTAGCATGACGGCTACCCAGCAGTGTTGCCAGATTGGGCCAGAAGAAGAGGGATACACAAGGCAGTTGTACCCTCGGTTGACACGGGTTTACGTAGGGTTTCATAACTGCAATGTGGATTTATGACCATGAAGTCATCGTGGATAGCGAGGGGGGGGGGGTGTTAGCCTGCTAATGTTTTTAGCATGTTCGTTTTTTTATGAATGGCTGAGAGGCACCCAACATATGCAAAAGGGGGGTAACGTTGGCAACAGCCTCCACTGAGAGATTCTTAACTTCGTCTCTGGGGTCCGTTTTATTTATTATTTAGACACATACGCGCATGCCCCAACCACACCCACCCACACCAACTTCGTCTCTGGGGTCGTGACCCCTGGGCTGGGGGGGAGGGAGGGTGGATGGGCCAGCTATTTTGACAAGTGCGTAATCTGTGCCATGCCTTAGAGCAATAAGCCACCGGTCGACTGATCTCTTGTAGAACTGAAGAAGCCAAAATGGCCTTAATGTGACCCGAATGCTGCGACGATAACAACTGGCTGACATGAAGCCATATGCTGCCCTTAGCTGTTCTCCTGGCTATTGACGTTGATACAGAATGATGGCAGGCTATTCTGTGATTCGGTCTCTCAGCCCCTCGTTCAGTCTCTATCACCACTCAACTCCTGGGATAATCAGACAGAAAGACCTGTGCATATATCGGTTCAACCTTGTTGTGTGTCAGGCTGTAATTGGTCTCATGTTGTACTGTTATCTTTGAAGTTGCTCAATAGCCCTTAATGGCTGTCCTTTCGTTAATCGTTGCACGGTTCCTGCTAGGGTTATAAGATGGTTAACGTTGATATGCTGTGCTCTTCCGTTTCTTAGTTTAGAGGCTACCTCCCTCCCTTGCTCTTTCCTGTATGTTTGCCTTGATGTACAGGAGCATATGAGAGGAGTTATGTGGTACTATAGTCCCCCCCACTGCAGTATGGGGATAAATGCTTGATTATTTTAATTCCAATGTCCACCCTAGTGGAAGTAAGAATGTTGGCGTATAGCAGTCTGAAGTCAAGCCAACTGGGAGATGGAGATAAGCCCATTAGAATAGCTATGCTACATGCTATGTCAGGTCAAAGGTCATGCTAAACCCATCGCTGGGGAAATGAGCAGGGTGAGAGTTGAAGCTGACCTCTGACCCCAACCTCAGCAGCTGGAAGTTCATTGGTGGCTCCAAAGGGCCTTTCTACTGCATTTGATTTCACTGACTGTTTTTTTGTGACATGATGTTATAAAGTTG
Source organism: Micromesistius poutassou (assembly GCF_964030765.1). Lineage (NCBI taxonomy): Eukaryota > Metazoa > Chordata > Actinopteri > Gadiformes > Gadidae > Micromesistius > Micromesistius poutassou. The sequence goes on from NC_140272.1 coordinate 7,559,730, forward strand.
TACTTAATAGTCTTGCTGTTGTTTTGGTTATTAACCTCCAAATGTCATGTACCAAATTGTGCCATCTTCTTGAAAACTCAATGCCTTTCCACTCTGTTGTTGAGAGTAGTCGGTGCTAAGGTTTGGTAAAAAAGTACTTCTAATCCCTCCAACGGTGTAGAGTGCATGAGGGTCGGGCCAGCGTGCCTGCTACTCCCACCGTCACCAGCGGAGACAGAACGCAGGAGCCACCATCTCCATAATGGCTCTGAGGCTGCATTGAGTTACTCCAGAGGTCAGAGTTGTTTTTTTTTCAAACACTGCACTCTTAAAAGTTTTGTTATGTTTGGCTTTCACATGAACATGTGAGATCGTTCATGTATTTCCCTGACGGTAGTCTGCACACAGATGTCTTTCTTTGGCGTATTACTTAATGTCCTTATGATCTAACACAACACATACTATCTGCTTTGTGGTTGTAAATTGTGTATTTGGTTGACGTAATGGTACATAAACATATAACAACATAAAACATTGTATTTCTCAATTATGAAATGTGGGATTTTGCTTCAGACTCCAAAACCCTTATTTTCTCTTATTTTTTAAACAGTTTCATTGCTAGCCAGGAGCACCAGATACCACTTTTCTCTAGCAGGCTGCACATCAAGGAGACATAACCTGGCCACGACTCGTTGACACGGTTTCCATCCCTCATTACCTGTAACACCTTGACCTAAAACATGAGGCGCACAAGGGGCAGTAAAGTCCTGAAAGAGGGCCCTCTAAACCCACTCTACGAACCTGGGTTTCACCGCTAAGTGAAGCCAGATTGGTCCACAATGCACATCGGTTGTGTGCTCGTGTTCGCACGCCACACTGTGTGGATTCCCTTTCGTTCAGGAGTGAAGATGAACAGTATGTAAAGGTGATCGAATGTTGTGTTGAATGTGATGGCTTCTTTTTAATATTGTCCGTTCATTGTTATTCCAGATCGCCAATTTATGATCCGATTACCAGGGGCTGGTTGGAATCACGTCTACTGCAAGCAATAAAACAGTGACTTCAATAAACATTTATAAATGACTGAACATTTTATCTATACTTTTAAATGATTGCATACTTTATAGTCATGTCTTTTATCAAACAACGACTCACTTTACAAAGCTTATTTGAGATTTGTGGGACATTATTTTATCATCACGTTCCGTTTAACATAGCTTATCTTTTAATGTGGTAATCGAAATCCTATCCGCAATGTTAACTGCCCTCAGGGAGCGAGTGACGTCAAACTGGATATAAATCCTCCTCGTCACTTGTGCTGATTAACGGGGCGTAGCGTGTGGACATTCTGCTCCACCATAAACATCTCCACCCTCACAGCGGGGGCCAGATTCTACAACCTATTTTTTTAACATCTGGTTTCTGATATTTCTCATTTACATTGAGGGCATTTAGCAGACGCTTTTATGCAAAGCGACTTACAACGGTTCATACACACATTCACACACCGATGGCGGAGTCAAACACACAAGGCGACAGCCAGCTCGTCGGGAGCAGTTAAGGTGAGGCGTCTTGCTCAGGGACACCTCAACACTTGGAGCTAGGAAGAGCCGGGGATCGAACTAGAAACCATTACAAGTCAGCCCACTCTACCTCCAAAGTTACGCAGACAGAATTCACTACAAACAGAGCTGTCTCAGACTCAGCCTCCTACCCACTATTTCACCACTTGGCGAACAGAGTGGACAATATTAAAATATGAACTGTCACCACTCAAATGGAAGAACTGAAAAGTCGCTGAGCACGCCTTTCTCTGCAAAACGACAGACATCTTTATCGTAATTTTCTTACACCTTACACATTTGGCAAAGCAGGACATCGTAACTATCGGGGTTTGTTCAGTCAAACACGTCTCTAAAGTGTGTTCTGATGGGAGGTTTGTTAATGTTTAATATCCATCTAGACTTATTTATTTTGTCGCTCATCCCTTCCAGGGTGATGTATATGATGTAATCAAAAATTGGCACAATCTACATACTCTTCTTAAACAACGATCCAGAGCCCTAAAAGTCTTATCATGTAGTCCTGGATTGGCCGCTACTGATTGAGCCTGTATGAGGGGTGAAGGGGTTCATACTTCTTCTGCAGCTTCGCCCTTCCTTTCTCCCTCGTCCTGTACATCAATGCTCCCTGCTGTCAGTTCTCTTGGAGTTGTGTCAAGGATCATAGAGGATTTTCAAGATGCCACTGGCACCGTGGTGCCTATAAAATGCCCATTGTCTGGCTCCTGGAGTCTGTTTGTTTGCTCTGAATGCCAAGCTCCCGGAGGCTAAATCCAATCCAACAGTCACCACCCAGGCTGACCAGTATTGCTTTGTTCTCCTCAGACGACGAGCCGATAGGTTTAACTGTCACATCCCTCAGAATAGATCACTGCAGCTTCCATCGTTTCCCAGAAAGCGAGTTCAGTTGTTTCTGTCCCCTCATGCCCTGGACATCCTTCCTAATGCTTTATCCTTTTGAGTTTGTGGATTACTTTTTCTTTCATCCCCATCTTTGAAATGAGTGACACTGCAATGCCTGCTTTCTTTTTTGCGTATTCAGAAGAGAATGTGAGGCAAAGTACACAGAAGATGGCCTTTTATAATCTTCCTCTGGATCTCAAAGTTCCCATTCTTCTCAATTTTCTTTTTTTTTCTTTGCAGGATCAGTCAAATCTGTCAAGGGATGTTGGAATGGCCTTCTGGAAACAGTATTTGGGTTAGGGTAGTAGTGTTTCTTCAGAACAGCTTTCTGTGAAATGCAATCTCTTGGCACCAGTTTTAGCCTATCAGGAACACTAATTGTATCCATGATCCAGGCTCATCATCCCAGATGTATTGATTCCCTGTGGGGCACTGGGAGCTCCTCACTGCTTCTACACCCTCCTCCACCTACTGCTCAGACTCCCAGGCAGGAGCTCTCCCCAATCCTCCCTCTCCCCAAACCTCCTTCTCCCCAAACCTCCTTCTCCCCAAACCTCCCTCTCCCCAAAACCTCCCACTCCCCAAACCTCCCTCTCCCCAAACCTCCCCATACAACTTTGTTCTTGGTGTGAAGGCAGGTGTCATTGGAGGCTATTAAACAGGCTAACAACTAGCTGGATGGCTATAATTATAATTTTATGTTGTGGAGCCACCAAATTGGAATGGTAACTGAAACTTGCTTTTTGCCGTTTAGTCAGATGTCATGATGCATTCAGATTTTAAGGAGCAGGTATTGGGCATCTTGCACAAGGATGGCTATTGGTAGGACACTGAGTCCAACCCAGTACCCCAGCCCTTACACTAGCTCTCCCTTGCCCTTCATTATTACCCTCCACCATTGTGTGTGTTGATGTTGGTCTATGGTCGAGCTGCTTTTCATTGAGACCTTCACACAAGACTGGCAGACCCATGAATGTCGCTCTGCTGAAGCCAGAGACATTTGTCTTGTCTGAGTCCTTTCCATTCCCTGTGCTGCTTTTGGCCTCCCCCAACCCCATACCTGACCTACTTTCTCCCCCCCTTTTGGAGTGCAGGATCCTGGGAATGAGGCCTGACTTGGAGAGCTCTTTCTGGTTGTAGCATGTTGCTAATCTCCAGTCAATAATGGCATTGTTTGACAGAGCTTTAGTATACTATTTATAGATGAGAGACGCCAAAACAAGATTTAGTCATCCTCCCAGGATTAACTTTCGTCTTTTTTTTCTCCAGATTCATAATTATAGGCTAATAATATATCTTGTTATGAAGCATTTGAAATCACCAACGGAATTTGTATTGCACAACAAGGAAAAAAAGTATTAATAGTTACAATCACATTACTTTTATTAAGGGAACATTCAAGACCTTCTTTCATAAAATGAAATTAACTTAATATATGGTTGTCCAAAATAGTGAAGAGTTTTGGTTTGGTTCAGAATACACGTTTTTCCCGTATGTCCCCGGGATGTGGAGCACGCAGAATTCCCAGGGTGCCCTTGGTGTCATCGCACCAGTATGAGGTTATTTTGGGTGTTAGGATTTGCACAGATTCTAGAAACCTTGACGTTTCTATGAGGGCTTGTCAGACGGGCGATATCAGGGTGCTCTAAAGAATCAGACCTTCTCCTTGACTTTACATGGCCATCTGAAATAGAGAGACATGGCTGGTATCAAACCAAGCAACCAAACCACCACCAATTCCCCATCCACTCAACCTGGAAGTTTCTATGAGGGCTTTGTCAGACGGGGCGATATCGGGGTGCCCTAATGAGACAGACCTATAGGTGTTGAGTTCATGTGACTGCGGTCCGCTGTTGGGAAGGAACCATCTCGGAAAATCTCTTTAAAAATTATTTTATTTCAATTGGTCCGACTCTCAAGTGCTTCTGAGTAGGAGTGGACAGGCTCACAACGAGCTCCGGTCGGGGCTGAGGACTTCCCTGGAACGCAGCCCACGGCCTCTTTGTGCCGGCTTACTCATCTGTGCAGGAAGAGGTCCGATGGCTCACTTACAGCCGGGCCCTTCGGGGAGGGAGCGGGCCCCTTAGGGGAGGCCCTGTGTATCTGAGTGGATCTCAGCCACGCCGGACTAAAGAAAGCGGTGCTGAGGCGGCCTCTTGTTTGGACAGGGCCTCATCGACCCGCTGCTCCCCGTCTTGGCTATTGTTCTCTGGGGACGACCCAGAGGAGAGAGCAGCTTTTTGGGCCACGTGGCACAGACACAGCACCCCCCCCCCCCCCCCGACCCGTGGCTCAGGAGATAGAGTGGGTTGGATGGTTACTGGAAGGTTGCTAGTTCAATCCCTGACTCCAACACTTGGGGCTCCCGAGTGTTGAGTCCCTGAACAAGACCCCTCACCCTCACTGCTCCCGACGAGCTGGCTGTCGCCTGCATGGTTGACACCGCCGTCGGTGTGTGAATTTATGCATGAATGGGTCAATGTTAGGCAGTATTGTAAAGCGCTTTGAGTGGCCACTGGTTAGAAAAGCACTGAATAAATGCAGTCCATTTACCATTTACTTGGTTTGCTCCATGTATACATATACACAAATATCAGTCACTTCCTTAATGATGGTGCCAGCATCTCCCAGCTTGCCCACACTTGATGATCAACGTATTGAAGACACTGTTCTCTGGGACTTGTAACCTTCTATGGAGAATATTAACTCTCATGCTAGGTGGAGGCTACATGGATGCCTCTATTATCTCAAGTGGATATCTGAATGTTTTAGCTTCACTATATTTTTACGCCTGGCGTCTCACTTTACAACTGGGCCATAATTGTGTCTGATTATTTATCATTGCATTTTCGGATGATGAGGCCAAGTCGTTTAATATGAGCTTCTTTTAGAATGAATGCGATTCTTTTTGGTTTGAAATGTTCTCAGAAACATTGACCTTCATGTAGACGCTAACCTCAAGGCTAAATGGATCTGGGTTAATTGCTCAGACTCTGCAGCTGCATATAGAGAACTTGGCGAGTCTTGCTTTTATTCCTGGTCAATCGCAGCAGCTCAAAGGCGGGCGTGGCGTCAATCAAGATCAGGGAGGCAACTCATATGTTCCCTTCATTGTTGATCATCGTGTAACTGGCTGATGTTGGCAAGCTCCCTCTTATTATTATTTAATAATAACAGGGAGTGTACACTACAAAGACACTACAAACTAAGTGTTTGTAGAGCAGAGCTGCTTTTGCACAATGGAGAGGATTGAGAGGGAAGGAAGACGACTTGGATGTGACGCAGAAGTTGCCTTTTATCTGCTGGACATGTAAGTGAGTTTACAGATCTTGTCACCAACAGTCGTTTCAATGCCGGTCATGTGGTTATCAGCAAGTTGTCAAGGTGCATTAAGATGCAGAAAATTATGTTTGGTGAAATCAATTGCAATCTCGGCTGATTTCAGTCTATTGATTTCTTTGAAACCGGTTTAATGAGTGGAGTCTGTGTTCCCATTGTCTTTGCACTTGAGGAAGTGCATACTACTCATAACCGCCTCAGACAGCACCCCTGAAACCACAAGTCCTTCCAAGACAGAGAGACTGAGATGTTTATTAATATACTTTTGGACATTTTCTTGACAAGTAGTTGAGTAGTTGCGTAGTGGATACATCCCTCTGTGATATGTCATCATACATTTTAGGTTCTGTTGTCCATCACTTTAAACATAATTGCCCTCATCTTGGTCCATCTCAGACCTCATATTTGACCTCATCTCGGTCCCTCGATCAGAACTATATATATGGGTGTCAGTCAGTTCATGTGAAATCCTCCATGATTGCGTTCATAGCGTTCCTCATAACCCCACTCCAGACAGACCACTGTCCCAGTCGGCCCACTTCATCAGGCCCGGGCCTTGGCCACTAATAACCCTACAGCCACAACACTTGAGAGAGGACAGAAAATCAACAAGCCAATGGAAACGGACACACACACAATCAGATCCGGCCCTCAGGCCGCGGGCTGGTAATATTTTCACCTCCTCTCCCATTTTGTGTGTGTGTGTGTGTGTGTGTGTGTGTGTGTGTGTGTGTGTGTGTGTGTGTGTGTGTGTGTGTGTGTGTGTGTGTGTGTGTGTGTGTGTGTGTGTGTGTGTGTGTGTGTGTGTGTGTGTGTGTGTGTGTGTGTGTCCAGCCAAGGTTTCTCCTAATCTAACTTGGCTCTTCAGACCTACCATCAGACTAGCGTTCACTGCATTAAAACAAACCAATACAAAATAAACTGTTGTTTGTAAGTAACCGTGGCTAAGCCCAACCACACAGCCAATACTTCTGATCTGTTATCTCTGGTGGAGAATGCCTCCGTCTGTCCACAGGAATCCAGTGGTATTGGCCCTGGCTGTGCATTGGCTGCCTGCGTCATCCACTGGCTCATGGTGCCCACAAGAACAGCTTATTAGGCATTAAGGAGAATGGAATTGATCAGCTGACTACAGGGCAGGCAGTGGGGAGCGGCTTGTGTTGTCTTTAAAGAACACACACACACACACACACACACACACACACACACACACACACACACACACACACACACACACACACACACACACACACACACACACACACACACACACACACACTACTTTACAATAGGTTCTCCTTGGCTTCATAAGGCCATCTGAAACAGAGAGACCTCGGGTTAAATGGTTCGTATCAAACAAAGACACCGCCGCCACCACTTCCCCAGCCACTCAACCAGCCATATTGGGTCCATCGCCGGTGCATTACCCCCCCCCCCCCCCCCCCCTGCAGAAGTGTGCGACTGCAGGCACATGGATCTGGCTAGCCCACCACAGGCTAATCTATATGCTAATGGGAAGATCATAATCAATGAGGCTTGTGCATGGTCGCTCGCAATCAATTGCACGTAGCGTGCCGCGAGCATCTGAAAATGGCTGTATTTCAGCCCACCAGACAGTGGGCTGGCATGTTAATGTGGGGGCCTCAGACAATGAGGGTGCTATCACGCACAAGCACACACGGTTAATGGAGGTTTGATTTAAGAATTGTATTCACATTAAGTATTTCTTTTTCTAATACATCAATTAATTTTTTGGGATTAATGGGAGTGTTTCCTCTGTCAGTGATCTTATAGCATTATTATTCAATATTATTTTCAAATCTCTCTTAAACTGGGCCTCTTGGTGTACTGAATCATTTCAGTGCTCCATTTAATTGTAGTTAGTTAGTGTGGCCGGTTAGAGTGATTTGGTTAAGGCTGTAGCAGAATTAGGCTAATCTCTAGGAATGGGTTTAGGGAGCCATCCCTGGGCCGTGTAAGCCGTGGGGTGTTAGTGTTCTGGGTTAGGAGAGAGAGAGAGGTCTACTCCCAGCACATCCACCATCATTAGTTTCCCCTGGATGATAATGGCCTCAATCTCACACACACACACACACACACACACACACACACACACACACACACACACACACACACACACACACACACACACACACACACACACACACACACACACACACACACACACACACACACACAGGTTTTTGTTAAAAGGAATCGCTTGACGCCTGTGCTGTCTTACTCTTTAAAATATGTTCTATTCCATCATCCTACCCATAATGTATCACTGCTGTCTTTTTAAGCACGCTCATTTGCACGTTTATGAACCGTTTTTTGCATGCTTCCACCATAAAAAGACCCATCTGCACCCAGGCTCTGGTTCCTTAGCATAAACGCCTCCGTGCAGCCTCCAAAATATGCGCTCCCCCGCTTGAAGGGGAAGGGAAGGGGGGAGGGGAACGCCGGGTAAGAACCACGGCCATCATCTTCATTAGAGGGGGATCACAGTGGCCAATCAGCGCGCAGCTCAGCACGGGGATTCCGTAGGCACCCCGTTGGCTGTCGCTAGGATACCAGATAATCAGGAGGCAGGCCGGGGGGCTGGTTGGTGGAGTGGGGTGTCGATGGTGGGACGAGGAGCTCAGCCACTGCGCGCTGCTGGGGGGTCGACGAGAGGAGCTGGCGGGGGTCTAGAGCGAGGGTACGGCAGCACCACGGCAGCAGATGCACGCGAGCACACCGGCGGAGGAGCAGGAGACAAAGAGGAGCAGCAGCAGCAGCAGCAGCAGCAGCGCTAGGAGTAGCATCCCAAGCTAGGACAACAACAGGATCCCGGGGGATGGGGCACCATACCCCTGCATCACGCCGGGGGGGAGGGAGGAGGAGGTAGGAGCAGCGAGGGTAGGGGGCTTTGTCTCGGCAGAGGAGAGGAACCCACACACACACACACACACACACACACACACACACACACACACACACACACACACACCACACACGTTGTCTCTGGTTGTGCGTCCAGCAGCCTCTGAAGCCACTGGGCTGTGCCATGCTGTATTGCTATTGATCGCTGCTTGTGTGTGAGGAACGCGTGGCAGTGTTGTGTTGTAATGTGGGTCAGGGTCTCCCGCTCCTCGACGTGGTCGGGGGGGTTGTCAGAGGGGGGGGACGGAGCCTGAGGACTCACTCCTTCCATCCCGCATCACTTCCCCTCCCATGGCTGTGTTATCTCTGAAGGAGAGACTGACTGTCTGTCTGTCTGTCTGAATCCTAACCAGGATTCAGACAGGGTCCTAACCAGGATCCCCCCCCCCCCCACCCCCCTGGGGTTGGGTGAAAACCTCTCAGCATCCTCCTCCATCGCTCCACCCTCTCCTCTCCCCTCTCTTCTCCTCTCCTCTCTCCTCTGGCAGAACACATTTGATGGTTCCTTGTCCGGCTGTCATCCAGGGCTCAAGTGCCGTCGGATCGTCACTCAGTGGCGTCGGGTTCTGGTGCCGTGCTGCCGAGATCACGTGATGCCACGTTGTCATGGTGACGAGTATTCCTCCCACGGTGGAGGGAGGAAGACTGTTGTTTACGTTTTTTACGTGTTTGTGTAGAGTTGGATGTTCACCGGTGTACAGAAGGTGATGAGGGAGGGAGGGAAGAAGGGGGGAGGGGGGAGGGGGGTGAATGCCTTGGGAAGGAGGAGGAGGTGAGGGGTGAGTGGAGGGGGGATTCCTCAAGGCTGCTGATGAATGAATGAATGAATGGCTGCTCTCTCAGGGAGACGCTGACAGAAGGGGTCATTAGACAGCATCTCTGGAGAGATCTCTGCTTTTCATTCATGGCGGGGCACAATGTGTGTGTCAACGGCCTCTATGGGGCTGCTGGAGCCTTCGGAAGCGCGGGCAGGAAGGCTTTATTTACACCCCAAACCCGGCAGCGGACATGATGAGCTCATACCAAACGGGACGGCCGCTTGTTTACCCAACAACCAGACGGAGGGCGAGGAGAGGCTTGGTGGGGTGTGAAATCAGAACGCTAGGTTACAGCTTGCTCCATCTTCTGGTTCTGCTTCTGTTGTTGTTTTTGTTGTGGTTGTTGTTTATGGTAATTGCAACGTCCCGTGTTTATTTTCGTCCCAAGTTCTCATGTTTCCACACTGGGTTCTTCACCTCCTGCCGTCTCTAGTCTCATCCACACTGCAAAGATTGTTATTTAGGTAAGATGAAATATCTTAAATCAAGGCAATATATGCTTGTTTTTAGTCTGACAAGATATTTCTTCTTACTGGGCAGTTTTTATGTTAGAGCAGTTCACTTGTTTCAAGCTCTTTTGTCCTTAATTATCTTAATAACATATAACTTGATAGTGAGATTTTATTACTGGTTCTTAGCAACATGATGCTTGAAATTAGAATAACAAGAATTCTAAAGCTGTTTGTTTTCCCAGATTCTCAGAAGAGCTGTGTTGTTTACTTAGCGTAAGGGTTCGCTGGTTTAGAGCCCGGCTTGGCTAAGGGTTCGCTGGTTCAGAGCAGGGCTTGGCTAAGGGTTGGCTGGTTTAAGCAGAGCTTGGCTAAGGGTTGACTGGTTTAAGCAGAGCTTGGCACTCACCAGAGGAGGCAGATCCTATCTGCTGCTGGTTTGGTTTGAAGCCATTCAGCCCGGGCCCCTGCGTCTTATTCTTCCCGGTAATGAGGGAGGGAGGACGTGTGTCTGCCTCCCTCCCTCCTCGGCCTAATTACTTCCCTCACACTCCCACACATGTACAAAGAGAAATGCAAACCAGCTTGCTGAGCCAGCACGGTTCTACAGGCAGGAGAAGGGCAGCCTGACGGACAGGCGCTTTCATTCACTACTCCCGTCACCCCGGACAGTTAACCTGGGGGCCAGGAACCCTTGCCTCCCTTACTCCCACTCTCTCCCACTCTCTCCCACTCTCCCAGCCGCTGGGCTTCCTGAAACACTTGCTTTCTGTCTCTCACTTTCTCTCTCTCTCTGCTTATCTCACTCGCTCATGCTTTATCTCTCTCTCTCTCTCTCTTAGTTCCTTTCTGTCTCTCTCTTGCTCTCTCTTTCTCTCTCTTAGTTCCTTTCTGTCTCTCTCTTGCTCTCTCTTTCTCTCTCTTAGTTCATCTGTCTCTCTTAGTTCCTCTCTGTCTCTTAATTCCTCTCGGTCTCTCTGTCCCTCTTAGTTCCTCTCTGTCTCTCGCTCTCTCCCACCCTGGCCTCCATCAAGTCCCCTCCATCTGCGTTGTGGTGAAGGTTTGGAATCCAGGACCGCATTCTTCCTCTCTTCTTCCTAACCCCTCTTCAGCGGCGGGCTCCCCTTCCATTCAACGCGCCTCCCTCGCAGGCCTCTGCTTTGGCTCGCTGCCGACACAGCTGACGTGTGTTTTTAAAAGGCCATCCGTGCTCTGGTCCGCTGGAGAGAGACTTGAACCCAGATTACCCAGCATGCACTGGCAGGTCTGACATACAGCTCATAGCTAGCTCTGTAGCGTGCATCTTCGTCGTTAATGGTAATGTGGAGGAGTACTTGATTTAAAAAGGGATCTCTAAATGGAATGCAGCATATGCTTCCACACGCTGCCATCTTGGTTTCTTTCTTCTTCTCCTCACTCACTTCCTCTTCCCTCTTACCAGGCACAGGCGAGCCATTCAGAAGAGTCGGGGTTCAAAGGTCAGGAGAGCAGAGGGAACCATGGAGAGTGAGCCAGCTGCCCCCGCCTCCATGGCCGGCGCCGGCGGACCGCCCCACCCTGCACCACCACCCCCACCCACTGCCTCCACCACCAGCACCACCGCCGCCTCTGGCAGCAGTGTCGCTGGGAGTACTGGTGCTGGGGCCGCCCACGCCAGCACTACCAGCGGCAGCACCAGTATCATCACCAGTAGCTCCAGCACCAGACAGGCCGTGCCTCAGATCTCGGTCTACAGCGGGATCTCGGACCGCCAGACTGTTCAGGTACGCCTCACCTGGGGAGGAGGAGGGGGGGGGTTGTGAGAGGGTGAATTAGAGATGTTCGGATACCATTTTTCCTTCCGATTATCGGCCGATACCGAGTATTTACCGATGCAGCATCTAGCATTGTTTTTACTAATAGCACTGGTTCTTCTTTCAATGACGGCAATGGTTGGTTCACTTACTGTAGACAACATTTATTTTTTCAGATCTAGATCATTTACATTTATAATTATAACAATACATTTATATTCTTCTAGTTAAGCGTTTTTCCAACTTCGTAGCTCGAACTCAGGTAGGTCGGAGATGACACGTTTCCCATTTTGACTTCCCACCTCCGACCGTTAACGAACGCAGCATAACACTGCACGTGTTTGTGATGTTCTCTGCCTGTGTAGTGAATGAGCTACTCATGTGATGGTATCCGATCGGTGCATAGACTTGCGTACTCGCCGTGACCCGATACTGCATTTTAGGCAGTATCGGAGGAATTTCTGATACTGGTATCGTAACAACTCGAGGTGAGTGTGTTGACGTATCACACCCTCATTAACACACAACCTGCGGGGCTGATTGTGTGTTGATGTGGTGGAGACGGTGCAAAGTTCAGCTGGGAACTGCCTTCAGTGTCTCCATCGTTGTACTACCACGTCGTTCAGCAGACACCTTCATCCAACGGGACTTGGGTTACATCTTTGAATTATTAATGTGGTTCATTAGCGGATGGGTAGGGCATCTGGCTCTGGTACGCATACACACTCAGGAGGGTTCGAACTCACAACCTTCGGACAGACCTACATCCGGACCACTGGACTGTCCTGGCCCTGGTTTGTCTAGTTTAGACAAACATTAGCAGGCAGCATACACAGGGAGGCAGGGTTACCCTTAGCCCTGGGCAGCATGTGACTCAGGAGGTAGAGCGGGTTGGCTGAGTGTCGAGGTGTCCCTGAGCAAGACACCTCACCCTCACTAATGCTGACGAGCTGGCTGTCGCCCTGCATGGTTGACTCCGCCGTTGGTGTGTGAATGTGTGCATGAATGGGTGAATGTTAAGTAATATTGTAAAGTGCTTTGAGCGGCCACTGGTTAGAAAAGCGCTGTATAAATGCAGTGCAATTACCATTCACCCTGTTCTACTGCCCCCCCTTTTCTAACACCAACACAAGGCGGTCGGATGAGCTTGACCTGCCAATCAACAGAATTAGTTAAGAGTGCATCTTGGCCGCAAAGTGAGTCCCACCACCGGAGTTCCAGCGTCCCGAGACTGACGCGCCTTCACCTAAAGCGCTCTGGATGACCCCTCCTCTACACGGGATAATCCCCTCCCAGGTCGGGACAGCCCACCCTCTGGTCGGGGGTGGGGGGGGTGGTGGCTGTCAGGGAGAAGTGTTTTTGATGCTCCTTTTTTACTCCTGAAGATCCTGAATAATCCCCTTCCACACAAAGCCCCTCCCCCTCCACCAGAACCAATAGGAAGATTAGCAGGCATTCAAGTGACCTTTGACCTCGAATCCCCTCCCCCACACCACCCCCCCCATTCCTGTCTCCTCCCGGGAGGTTTGGCCGATGCGTCTTCTGTAGGCTGAAAGACTCCGGGTCAGCCCGCCTCCTTCTCCTCGTTGCCCCGGCAACTGGGTCAGGGCTGTCAGTCACACAAAGAGAGGTGCTGCTGTCAGTGGGAGGGATTAAGTCGACACAGGCGTGTGGATTCGCTCAGTCTGAACGTGTAGTCACCTGTTTATATGCAGGAGGGGTATTCTGATACCATCTCTTATCTAGTCCTATATGAGATGTGTTGTATGTCATATAGTGGTGCTGTATGTCGCACACTGCACCGCTGCAGCCCCCTTCCCTCAGGACGCAGATACAGGTCCGTCCATTCAGAACCTAGCTCCCCCCCCAACCCCGACCCACCCCTCCATCAGACCGCTCCGGTCCTCGTGGTTAGGAACCATCTGCTTCTTAGGGAGTTTTAAACAAATTTTGGAAACTTCGTTATCTCCGACTCCCTGCATACGAGCTACCAAGTCGGAAAAATGTAAATGCATGGACGCTTGACTACAAGAATACAGATTATTATTATTATTCTTATATAATTATAGATTATAAATGTAAATGATCTATACATTGCTGTCACGATAAGAGAACCCTTCAATAAGAACAACTGCTATAATAGTTACGATGCTAAATCTGTATATACTCGAGTATCTGAAAAATCTCTAATGGGAAGCTCCCAGTGCGTGGTGCGGCTAACCTCTGTGCTGTGCTCCAGGTGATCCAGCAGGCGTTGCACCGGCAGCCCAACACGGCGGCCCAGTACCTGCAGCAGATGTACGCGGCGCAGCAGCAGCACCTGATGCTTCAGACGGCCGCGCTGCAGCAGCAGCACAGCCTGAGCACCGCACAGCTGCAGAGCCTACAGGTACAGACAGACAGACAGACAGACCTGTCTCTATCATCCATTCATCCTTTAGGTCATCAAGGACAAATAAAAGACATTTGCTGCTTAATTCAGATGTTTGGTTCATGGATCGTTATAAAAGGTAGGTAAAGGATAAATGTAAAGGTTGTCAGATTATCAAGCACGTTTAAGACATCGCTTGTGTTACTTGTGATGATATTTGCTATTATTTATGACATTCATTCACATTCATACTCATTCACTCACTCCCTACTGCCTCCTTCCCTCCTAAGGTTTTATAAATGAGATATTAGACTGATATCAAAGGAAGGTAAAGTAAGTCTACATTATAAATGAGATATTAAAGATGGCTGACTATCAGTAGTCAGTAAGAGTAATGCTGCTTCATTATAAATGCGAAGCAGCACATACCTTGGTAATCATTTCGGAGAAGCTTCAAAGGAACATGGCTTTATTTTTAACTCTCTCTCTCTCTTCCTCTCCCTCGCTCCTCTCTTCATGTCTTTTTCCTGTTCTTCTCGTCTATTTGGTCTGGTCCCTCTTCCTTCTCTCTCTCTCTCTCTGTCTCTGTCTCTCTCTGCCTCTCTCTCTCTGCCTCTCTCTCTGTATCTCTCTCTCTCTCTCTCTGCCTCTCTCTCTGTATCTCTCTCTCTCTCTCTGCCTCTCTCTCTGTATCTCTCTCTCTCTCTGCCTCTCTCTCTGTATCTCTCTCTCTCTCTGTCTCTCAATCGTGCACCAGGCCAGTATGGCGGCTGGCAGGCAGGGTTCCTCCCAGAACGGCACCTCGCCCCAGCAGGGGGCCTCCTCCCAGACCACGGTGAGTTGGAGGAGGCTGGGGGCGGCAGGAGGCATGAGGCTCTGAGCCACCTCACCTCCCTGGAGGAGGAGCCTTATGGAGCTGGCTCGATCCTCCTTCTCTTTGTTCCATTTTCTTTATGCAGTAATATCACAACTACGTCACAGCACTAAATCACAATCTGGCAACACCATATCCGCACGTTATGAATTCTAACTATATGGTCAGAATAGGACACATTCAGGTGTTAAACAGAACCTGGGTCAGTGAGAGGATAATCAGTATTGCAGTACACACTCTCTGTTCTGCAATACACAGTACACAATAAGCAGTACACACTCCTGTGTGTCCTGAAATACCTCTGATTACTTGATGCAGAGCATTCAAGAAACCCCACTATTTTTACAATACTCTTTTATTTTTATTTTTTTGCCAGAAACTATCCCACATTTCTTCCATTGGAACATTGACATGAATCCATCCCAACATTTGCTCATGTGACACGGTTTCCACCAATAGCGTCTCTGTGTTCTCTCGAGCCAGGTGTTCTGGGCCGTACCCAATTAGGAAGAAGCATTCTGGCAGCTGTGATGATGTCAGCCTTATTTGTAGTGTTTGGTTCTGTCCCTAAGGATACAAATCGTGGGTCCACAGATACTAAACTGGCTTGATCTTAACCCAAAGGAGTATTACATTTACGTTAATGGAATTTAATAGACACTTTTTTCCAAAGCGACTTACAATAAGTACATTTGTCAGAAAGAAAGAGAAACAACAATATATCGCTGTCGGTACATTAAGGATGTTCATAGAAACAAGTGCCAAGCACTAACAATCACTAGGTTTACCCATTCCCCATACACAACAGGGATAGCTAGGATAAGATGCGACACAATGTAAAATGTACTACTAAGTGTAAGTGTAAGGAGCATTTAGGAGTCTAGACTGTTACTCTCTCTATCCCTGGATCCAAACTGCTCTCTCAGCAGACATCTGTCTCCGTCTCTCTCTACCTCTCACTGCTGTTTGCGGTTATTTCAATAATGTAAATAACAGAATGCATTCTGGGAGATGTAGTGCAGTTAGTTTGGAAGTTGCAGTTATAGTTAAAGAATACCAGGGTATCGCTGGACAGTGCCCTAGTGTCCCGTCTGGGATAAGTAAAGGACGATAATAAAGGTTAGGGTTAGGGTTAACCCACCAAAGCTAAAGGAGCTTTGTGAATACATTAATACACTGAGGATGAACACATGAGTCGACGGTGAGGACCCATGCAGTGAGAATAGGATCATCTGAGCGATCATCGCGCCTCGACCCTCTCATCGGCTAACCCCGTCTCCGTCTCTGACTCCGCCCCCAGATCAACCTCACCACGTCGTCGGGTGCCGCCCAGCTCATCAGCCGCGCCCAGAGCGTTAGCTCCGCCCCCACCAGTATTTCCCAGCAGGCCGTGCTGCTCGGGAGCCCGTCCAGCCCCACCACCCTCACCGCCAGCCAGGCACAGATGTACCTGCGGGCACAGATGGTGAGACCTCACTCACTCTCACTCATTCATTCATGTACCTGCGGACAAGGATGGTGAGACTCGCACGCACACACTCACTCACTCCCTCATGTACTTGCGGGCACAGATGTGGGTGAGACACTGACTGACTGACTGACAGCCTTTGAGGCCTGATGCGTGTGTCCATCTGTCCTTCCCATCCAGCGCTCCCCCCTCCCCCGCTGTTGGTTAGTGTAATAAAAAGCCAACGCCACGAACGATGCATCGACGTACTGAGGTTGTTATTATTTTTAAACTCAAACATTAACTGTCTAAATGCGAGAGTCACTAACGAGAGAAAAACACTCAAACCACTTCCAAGCGGAGGAGGCCGTCGTTACTTTTAAACGCCCCCGTCTCCAGCGGCAACATCATATGTTTTTAATATTCCCCTTCTTCATTAGTGCCTTTTTTTTACAGCTCGGCGTGGTTAACCGCTGACGTCTCTTGCTCTCTCGCTCTCTCGCTCTCTCTCGCTCACTCTCTCTCCCTCTCCATCTCCCGCTCTCGTCCTGCTGGCTCTCAAAGCGCAGGCCCAGACGGAGGCTGTCTCATTAGCGGGCGGGCTAACCGCTCTGCTAACGGCGTGTGACGCGGTTGGCAGTGTCTGACACACGTCTCTCTGTTCCGACTGCCACTCGCTCAGAACCCCCCCGCCCAGCTCCCAGGCCCGCGGCCTGCAGGCGGCTGCTGTCTGTGGGCAGAGCCCTCACACAAACACAGGCGTCGGGTTTCATGTGCCGCCTGTCAAAGCCGCCAGCTTAGCGGCTGGCCTGACGCCGCGTGGGAAATGTGCCGGTGATGCCCGTGCAGCCGATGTACAGACGTTGTTGTGGTGGTGCAGGCGTCTCTCTCTTTATGTTAAGGCAATGCACACACACACACACACACACACACACACACACACACACACACACACACACACACACACACACACACACACACACACACACACACACACACACACACACACACACACACACACACACACACACACACTGAGTGCTGTCGGGTTGTGAGCTACTTGTTCTTAAGTGAGGCACTCAGCCACTTCAGTACCTGATATTGAGTTACAGGTACTGGTGTGCTGTAATAGGTTCGGTTTGAGAGGCTGGGCCGTGATGAATTCAGTATGGGGGTGTTTTGGATTCACTACTTCCAGCGTTCAGGGGAAAGGATGGAATGTGTCTCCTCAATCGGGGCCTTTTGATTTATTCATAGATTGTGTTATATTTGATTTCTTGCTTCTTGATACTTTCACAATAGTACATGGGGCATTGACTGATTGACTATTTCCTTCCTTTTCCCTTTTTTATTCATAGCGAAACATTTCTTAACGTTTCCTTTTCTTTGCAAGCATATACCCAATACATTCCATTAAGGCAAGACTTCAATTGTGTGTGTGTGTGTGTGTGTGTGTGTGTGTGTGTGTGTGTGTGTGTGTGTGCGTGTGCGCGTGCGCGCAGCAGGTAGCCAGGAGCCTGGGCCGAGCCGTCCCCCTGTCGTCTCAGCTCATCTTCACGCCCACTGCCACGGTAACGGCTGTCCAATCAGAGAGCTCCGCGCAGTCCTGCCAGGTACCGTGTCCCCTGGCAGCGCAACACATGGACCGGCATCAGCCAATCAGAGACTGAGCTTACTGTAGTGGGCGTGATCGTCAGCCATTGGCTGATCAGTATCTCTGACCAATTGAGTAAAAGAGCTTGCTTTTCACAGGCTTCTCTGATTGGCTGATCAGAAATGCTGATCAGTCAATAAGTTACAGAGCCTGCTGTAACAGGCTTTTCTGATTGGCTGATCAGTGTTTCTTATCAATCAGTTAGAGCTTCAGTCAAGAGGATTTTCTGATTGGCTTATTGCCTTGCAGTAACAGGAGTTTCTGATTGGCTCATTGCCATATCTGTCAATCAGAATCAGCGCTTGCTGTAGGGGAGGTTTCCCTGGAGATGGGTCCATCCCTTGGGTTGGATAGTAGGTCTGGGGTCCTCCCTAATGGGTCCCCACTGACACACATTACTGGGAATAGGGTCTCACATTACTGGGTATAGTGGCACACGTTACTGGGTTTACTGGCACACATAACTGGGTATAGTTGCACACTTTACTCAGAGTAGGGTCCAGGTAACCAAACGTGATCCTGGAAGCGCAGCACATTTCCACTCATACCTGTCGCCATGACTTTATTCCGATTTAAAAAAAAAAAGGACAGATTGGTTTCCTAGCAAAGGAATTGCCTCTTATTGCCTGAGCCCATCTGGATCCTCGACATATTTGCATATATATTGTGGTTTATCCGAAGAATAGGATGCAAATCCATTGCGATGTATGCAAATTATTAAGGAATGCGTTTTCCTTTGTTTGCAAGATATGTATTGATATTAATCTATTATAGTGCTGTTTACTGTCAAATATTGAACACGTCGTGATACCACTTTGATATTCACGGGATTCAACTCATTTGAACTTGTAGGAACGTGACTCTGCCACTAGAGGGCGTTGCACCACACAGAATACTGAAGTCTTCCATTTCAGCAAACTCATTGAAATAGCCCGGGATGGGTGATATTTGCATTGCAAGTTCCCTCAATATTGAGTACAAGGGTTCAAAATTCTCATGATTTCTTGCACAATAATGCTAAGGCTAATAATTCATGAAGATTCTGTCTAGGAGACGAGACTGTTACTCTCTCTGTCCCTGTATCCATATCGCTCTCTCTCTGCCTACATTTTTCTCTGTCTCTCTCTACCTCTCTCTGCCTCTCTCTGCTATTCCTCTGCTATTTCCCTCAATATTGAGTTTAAGGGTTCAAATATCTCATGATTCTTGCACAATAAAGCTAATGCTAATAATACAAGAAGAAAAATGGCTTCCCTTAAGTATTGGTATTAAAGCAAGGCCCTGACCGCCTTCTTCCTAGGATGACCTTTAACCTCCTCCTCCTCCTCCTCTCCAGAACCAGGTCCAGAACCTGGCCATGCGGGGCCAGCAGGGGGCCTCCATGGGCCCCCAGGCCCTCAGCCTGAAGCAGACCCCGGTGCCCATCCAGCCGGCCTCCCTGATCCGGAACCCCTGTCCCCAGGGCTCCGCCCTTTCCGTGGGGGCGGGGCTAGTGGGGAAAGGGGTGGGGCTTGCGGACGGCCCCTCTGAGGCGGGGAAGAAGGCGGAGCCGGAGGTGCGCGCCATCAACATGAGCCGCAACAACAACGTGGCGGCCGCGCCGCCGCTCATCGCCCCGGGTACGTCACCACGGCAACGTCACACCCCCACATGGCAACGTCACGCCGCCCACATGGCAACGTGGCCGCAACACACGCAAAACATGCTAGCACACTAACAGAGCAGCACACGTTAACAGAGCAGCACACGCACTAACACACCCGCCGTGCAGCAACACAAGCTAACAGGGCAGCGCATATACTAACACGTCAACAGAGCGGCACACATGCGAACAGGCTAATGTGCAGCAAACAGGCTAACACACTAACAGAGCAGCACACAGGCTAACACTCTAACAGAGCAGTACACAGGCTAACACGCCGGGCGTCCAGCAGGCCACGCTGCTCGCTGTGTGCATCATGAACTCTGTCAATGTGGCCCTCACTCCGATTGCTGAGCCATCATAAAGTTATATGGAGCACTATAAACACATCGTCCCGACTGGGGTTCATAAAGTACTCATCCTGGGTATTAGACAGATATTCTGAGACTGTTTAAGGTCTCCTGAGAATAAACCATTCTGCACTCCATGTCAACGTTGAGCTCTATATCTTTGAGTGATTTGGAGGGATTTAATGACGCAACACATCATTTATTTTATTGATCCCAACCGATATGCCCTTCCGATATCAGGAGTAAAACGGTGGCATCTGTTGAAATAGTATGTCATGTGATCGCACGGGTCATAAGATAACCTAATCAATAGTAATAATAGTGATCGATAGCCTGTTGTTTTCACCACAGAGCGAGAAGTGAAGACAAGAGCGTCTGAGATACTGTGGACTGTTTGTAGTGTGTGTGTGTGTGTGTGTGTGCGTGTGTGTGTATGTGTTCTTCACTCGTATGGTGTGTGTGTGTGGTTGAGGGCATCACAAACCTGGATGCACGCCACCGCACGCGTCTCCTCGGTTGCCATGGCAGCTGGCCATGAGGGACAGGTGTCCTCAGGGGACCCGGGCAGCGGTCCCGGGGCGGTGTCTGGTGGGCGGGACTACTGACGAGTTCTTTAGTACACGGCCGACAATAAGGGCATGCAAATGATCTTTGTCTAAGGGCCCGTTACAAGACCATGATGGGGCTAAACCTTTTGTAAACACACGTGTGTGTGGGAGGGTGGGTGTGTGTGTGTGTGTGTTTCTTTTTGTGTGTGTGTGTCTCTCTGCTTGTGTGTGTCTGTGCATCGGTGTGTGTCTGTGACCAAGGCTGCTCTAGAGTCCTGGAGGTGCAGGCCTATCTCCAGAGCTCGCCCTCTGTAGGCTCCTCCAGGGTTTGAGCAGATGTTCTGCACCACTACGACCCAAAACATCTCCGCATCGAGGCACGGCTCGGTGTTGGTTTCCACGGTGATACCCTGAGCCCAGGACTAGACGTTTGGGAATCAAAGACCCTGTGTGTGTGTGTGTGTGTGTGTGTCTGTGTGTGTGTGTGTGTGTGTGTGTGTGTGTGTGTGTGTGTGTGTGTGTGTGTGTGTGTGTGTGTGTGTGTGTGTGTGTGTGTGTGTGTGTGTGTGTGTGTGTGTGTGTGTGGGGGTTTATTATGTCTGCTGCTGGTGAGAAGTGGTAATGGAGCCCTCAGACAGCAGAGGGAGGGTGGGCCTCCCTCTGCTGCAGGGGGGTTGGCTGAATGGAGTGGGGGGCCGGCAGCTGTTCCGCTCGGTGGTCCGTTTTGTTCCCCAGCGTTTGTCGTCGCCTCCTCTTGGCAGACCGTGGCTATCACCCTGCTAACACACACAGGCTCACACTTGCAGCACACACTCATGCAGCACACACTGACACGCATGCACACATAGACGCATACACAGACACACAGACAGACGCATGCTCACACACATACACACGCACGGACACATGCACAGGCAGTCACACAGGCACAAACAGACACACACACAGGCGCACACACAAGCACACGCACGCACGCACACACACACAGGCACAAACAGACACACACAGGCGCACACTTGCACACGCACATCTCAAGCCCAGACACAATTAGAGGGTCTCACACTCACAGTGTGTGTGGCCCGATCCCAGTGGGGAGCCCAGATTTCCCCATTGGTCCATTGGATATGGGAAAACCCATGCGGAAAACACATGACTCATTGTCTCCGTGTGTGATGAAATAAAGGCTGTACTCCATGGATACGACCGGAACTGGCTTTCACAACGTTCAATACAAGAGTTATGTCCCTTTGTAGGTAGAGATTGATTAATCAATGGCAAATTGTGTTTTTTGAGGTGAGATTTAAGAACCAAGTAGTCGCCAAGTCGCAAGCATTGTGCTCAATACATTATCAATGACATAAACAATAATATTAAGATCACACATTTTGTTGCTATCGTCAAAGTGTAATGGTAAAATAACATGTGGTAGTCATACTAGCTTCGAACAGAGAGTTTGAAGACGTGCCTTGCTCAAGTGAGGCAGGCCGCTTCCAACCGGATGATGAAACGGAGTGAAAACGAACGCCGTGTTGACGGAGGCGGAAAAACGGACCCTAGGGCGTGCAAACCGCCCCGGACCGGTTCACTAGGGCTACAGATCACTCTGTAACATACTGTTGCTACGGTACACTGCAGGGTTTGAACAGAGGCCCTGGTGGCTGGTGGCTTTACAGGGGTATCTGGTATCCGTGCATAAAGCTGACGGTTATCAGGGTCTGAAGAGGGGGAACCTTTTGTCAATGGAGCAAATCGCTATTCTTCACCTGCTGGTTAGTTGTAGAGTCTGATGGTGAACTTGTACAAACGGCTGACCTGGTTGTGTGTGTGTGTGTGTGTGTGTGTGTGTGTGTGTGTGTGTGTGTGTGTGTGTGTGTGTGTGTGTGTGTGTGTGTGTGTGTGTGTGTGGCAGAGCGGCAGCCTGTGTGTGGGGACTCAGGGATTTTCCAAGGTGTTAAAAATAAATTGAATCAGATGGGAAATGAAACCGTTGTCACCTCTGATACACGTGCTAGAGCAACACATCGCTGGTGGTTAGGAGGCCTGGGGCCCCCACCTGAAAAGTACCGGGTACAATGCCCCTAACGTCGCAGCCTTCCTGTATCCCTCCCAGAGTATCCTGCCCTAGCCCACTACCTCACTTCTTGATAACAAGCATCTCGATTCTGTAGGGCGCTTTGGACCAAACTCTCTCCTTAAGGACTACATGGTAGACAGTATCTTGCAGCGCTACAAACTCTAACACAACGTGTGTGTGTGTGTGTGTGTGTGTGTGTGTGTGTGTGTGTGTGTGTGTGTGTGTGTGTGTGTGTGTGTGTGTGTGTGTGTGTGTGTGTGTGTGTGTGTGTGTGTGGAACATGTAGAGTTAGACACGAGCTGTGTGTTTGAAGCCATAGACGATGTGTATGTAAAGATTACTGTGTGTTGGAGCGAGTCCAAACACGGATGCATAAAGCCATGCTTGTGTGTGTGTGTAGCCTTGCCTCTGTAGGCGAGCGGGCCATAATCCTGGAGCCTTGTGGGAGCGGGTTAGGGGAGTGGGGGGGGGGCTATGGTTTTAAATGACTTCCTCTCCTCCCTGGCCCCACTCTGGTCCTCATTACGAGCCTGAGAAAGCTGTCCAGATTCCCTTGGGGAGCTGATGGTCCTATCTGGCCCTCGGTCTCAGACCTGCCCCTCCGCCCCTGGCCCCCCCGGCCGCTGTATCGATCCACCCCCCTCTCCTCTGGGTGTCTGCTGAAGGTCCGCTGCGGGGGTGAATCCAGAGGCCACATGTGACCTAATGACCCTTTGATGAAATGACCCCCAGCTCGGCCCGCAGTCCCCCGAGGCTGGGCAGCCTGTGGTCATGTCCCTGCACACTACTTACGATCTACTGTCACTCAAAGAAGACGCCTTTATCCAAAGAGACTAAGTCAAGGGTTGAAGAGGCATTAATGAGGAGACAGGGGTTATTAGGTGCCTTGCTCAAGGATGCCTACAACTAGATTCTAGACATCGGGGATCGAACCCAGAACCTTACGACCGGGAGTCAAGCAGCATTAAAGAGGCAGCATTGCAGAGGCATTAATGAGGAGACATGGGTTATTACCCGTAGGTGCCTTGCTCAAGGATGCTTTCAGCTAAACTGAAATCGTCATTCACAGACACTCCCAGGGCGTCAGACCAGCCTGATGACAGTCCAATACTTTCCAGGAGGAACGTCTACTATTTGTTTCCACATGAGGGCCTGGACTGTGGCTGCAGCCTCACGAAAAGAGGGGGGAAAACATACTGTTGGAAACCAGATGGAGGGTCGCCCACGCAGAATGCAGTGCGGAGAACGAGGGGAGGGGAGGGGAGAGGAGGGGATTCTGGGGGATGCGTACGGCTGGTGTTGTTTTGGTGCCGTCATCGGATTGCTGGAGGATGTGTTAAATGTCACCGTGTGATGGTGTGTCCGCACACCGACGTGTCCACGCGACACAAGCCGTCGCTAAGAGCTGCTGTCAGCTCCATCAGAACCGGACAGACAGACAGGCGCTCCGCCGTCTGTCTGCCCGGGGAGGAGCGAGACAGGTTCTGTCAGAGAATGGAGGGACGTGGGATGATGCTGTTTCACTTTTTGTCCTTTTTTTAAAGATGTACTAATAAGAGCATGAGTCATCTGTACTGACTGCTTCCTGGGTGGTGTGGGGAATATTTATTTTCTGTGTGTGGGGGTGTGAATGCTGACTCACCATTGACTACTTCTAGAGTTCCTACGGGGTAACTTGGTGGATCTGTGGGAGAAGGAATAGGCCTTGGTGAGTTCTTTCTCCCTGATGTCGTCCAATCTTTTCCAAGTTTTACTTGTGTTGTCAGGCCAGCTCCAACTGCATCGTGTCCATTTGATGATCCTGACCCATAGTTTAAGAGAGGAGAGGTTCTACCTCCACTGTAGCTTTTCTCTTCCACTGGAGGGCTCCTAACCCAATGGGAGAGCTACTACCTCCACTGGAGAGCTACTACCTCCACTGGAGAGCTACTACCTCCACTGTAGAGCTACTACCTCCACTGTAGAGCTACTACCTCCACTGTAGAGCTACTACCTCCACTGGAGAGCTACTACCTCCACTGTAGAGCTACTACCTCCACTGGAGAGCTACTACCTCCACTGGAGAGCTACTTCTATCTCCACTGGAGAGCTACTGCTATCTCCACTTGAGAGCTGCTACCTCCACTGGTGAAGGTTGTACCTTCATTGATGAAGCTAATACCTCCACTAGAGACACTGGAGAGCTACTACCCGCACTGGACAGTTTCTACCTCCACTGGTGAAGCTCCTACCTCCACTGGTGAAGCCAACATGGTTCTCTCAGTCAACATGGATAAGCCAACCGGTTTCCCCTCACCCCAGCCCCCAACACGACTCGATGTTGGGGGCTTCGAGCCATGATGAATGAGCTATGTCCGGGCCTCGGGTTGTCTCTCATTGGCTCTGACGAGTGGCGACAGATCACTGGTTGACGAAGGCTTTGAGTAATGGCAGGAGAGGCTAAACTACTCCAGAAGGTCTGTCTTTCAGCAGGGTTGTCTTTCAACAGGATGGGGGTGGTGGCAAGCAAGGTGAAGGCTAAGGGAACAAAACAACATTTTTCTTCAGTTTATATTTTGGGGTCGTGTGATTGGTGCTTCGAGATTTGAGAAGGAGGAAATAGGTTGAAGGTGATCATTAGCCTGACGTGGTTTAGCTAATGATGTCTGTCAGTGAGGTATGGAGAGGAAATGGCACCCCATTATGTGTTGTGCAACGTTGTACTGACCCTGCTTTATGAAGGGATTCAATCTTCAAGTCCCTATAGTGGCTGCCGAGGCCATATCTCACTACAAAGGTGGTAATACAGTAGTTTGTGGAATTCAGGAAAGAGTCATGAATCAACACCAGCTCTTGCCAATACAGTTGGCTGAAGTAATGTCCTCAGAGACGAAAGCCCTCAATGTAAATGTAACCCTCTTCTTCTCTCCCTTCTCCCTCCAGCCTACACTCAGATCCAGCCCCACTCTCTGGTCACTCAGCACAAACAGCAGCAGCAGCAGCAGCACCAGCACCACCAGTTTGTGATGCAGCAGAGCGCCCAGTCCTCCCAGCGGCCCCAGGGCCAGCTGCTGCAGACGGCCTCCATCCAGCCCTGCCCACACCCAGTCCCCGTGCTGCCCAAGCCGGGGCCCCACCAGACCGCCGGGCCCCACCAGGCCACCATCTTCCACTCCACCGTCAACCCCCAGGCCCTGCACGCCTCGCTGGGCCACGCCAAGGCCCAGCCGGTGCAGCTCACCGCCATCAACCTGCAGATCCAGCCCACGGTGAGAGCCCACGTGGGGGGGACACGCGCATCTCTTTGACTGTTGGATTATCATTGGGTACTCCACGTGAACACTGCTCTCAGAGTGTGACGGATGTTGGATTATCATTGGTTACTCTGTGTGAACACAGTTATCAGAGTGTTACAAATGTTGTTTCTCTTGTGTCTGTCCTGAGTACGTGGCGAGTAGAGCAGGTTGTGGGTTTGAACTCCAATGCCCAGAGCCTTCCTGTAGACATCTTAAGCCCTAGCCCCCACCTGCTCCTTAATGACCTGTCTCTGTACTGTCTAACCCCCACCTGCTCCTTTATGACCTATCTCTGTACTGTCTAACCCCTACCTGCTCCTTAATGACCTGTCTCTGTACATTTTTATAAACATCTGCTGAAGGACTTCATTCAATTAGTAAATTAAATAGCAAGACTCTTAAGCCTTTTTAGGACTAGTCAATAGTGTTATTGAGTATTAAAATGCATATTTTATACATGTGCCATTTGTCACATTGCAACATCGTGTTGGGTGGCATTGTAATTCTTGTGGGAGGGCAGGGAGTTCCCGAGAGAGGACACTTAACGACCTGATTTGCATACAGCCTCCTGAAGAGCTGATCAGGTTTCTCATGTTTCGGTTTTTAACGTGCAAATAATTACAACTGTCAAACTGAACTGCCATTCATTGGCGTGTGTGCCAGCCACAGCGTTTAATCCTAGCTGGAGGCAGAGAGGCTGGTTTTAGTTTTAGATGTATTCAGGAACATCCTGAATACTTAGAATGATGCATGCAAATGTTCTTTAAAGGAACAAATCCAGGTCTGTCAGGTCATCTCATAATGGATGTAATCTGTCGTTATC
This sequence comes from Micromesistius poutassou, assembly GCF_964030765.1. Taxonomy (NCBI): domain Eukaryota; kingdom Metazoa; phylum Chordata; class Actinopteri; order Gadiformes; family Gadidae; genus Micromesistius; species Micromesistius poutassou. The sequence goes on from NC_140272.1 coordinate 7,586,556, forward strand.
TGGTGCACACCTCAACAGCGTCCCAAACATATTCAATAGATTCCTTCTCCTTTAGTTGCTTTATTGAGTTGCCTCCTCACACTCCTCAGCATCTCTAGACGGACGGATGCTCTTCTGCTCTTCTGGCTCCTCGCCCTGTAGAGGGCTTACGACTGGGGCGGGGGGGGGGGGGGTGTCGTCTAATGGGTCTGTGAAGCCCTTTGAGTCTGTGACTGTGATTAAGAGCTCTACTCACAAAAAGTGACTTACCCTTTTTTTTTTTTCTTCTTCTCAGGCCTCTCGAATGATCCAAGCCAGTAAAGATAAGCCCACCTCATTGGTGGTAAGAGAAGCCGGCCCCACCTCCACGGCCTCGCCGCACCCCCACCCCCACTCCCACCCCCTCCATCACCACCACCATCACCATCACCAACAGCAGCAGCATCAACAGCAGCAGCAACCACCACTGCACCACCAGCCTGTCGCTCCTCCACCGCCTCCACCTCCACCCCAGCCCAGCAAGCCCGTAGAACCACAGCCCAAGGCCAGCCTTCCTGCCCCCCCATCTGGGCCCACGCAAGGTAAGGAACCAGAAATGTTCTCATACCATTTTCTCTTTCCCGATACCGATTCAGATTACTGAACTTGAGTATCGGATCGGTGCATAGACTTGCGTACTCGCTGATACCCAATACTGCATTTTAGGCAGTATCGGAGGAATTTCCGATACTGCTATAGGTATCGGAACAACTCTATATAATAAGGATCCGGCCTCTTCTGGGGGCCCCCAATGGTGCCAGAGACCTGTGGTCACACTGCCGGAAGAGGAGGATAGAGAAGGGGGCTCGCTGGAGGCAGGCAGGCAGGCTAGCCCCTGACAGCCCAGCTTTAGGGAGAGAGCTGTTTAATGATTGTGTTTCCTGGCTGTATTTCCGTGCCGTCTTGTATATGGTTCAGTATGTACGTTTATGGTGTCGAGCAGTGTGATAATATTGAAATGCTTAAATGTAAACACGGTGCACTCATCTTGACACAAACAACGGTAAATCTACATATCTGTAGACATAGAATGTTTGGACTTTCAAAATAAAAGCAGGGGTGTCTTTTCACAACAGATGGACATGACGTTCTGGTTTTATCTTGAGTGTGTCTAGGCTGCTTTATCAGTAACTTGGACTGAGCGCTGGACAGGCTCACATGTGCAATAGCTTTTAATTTGATGTATTGGTCGAATTCAGCGTCAAACGTCCACCAAAACACTTTTCCCTCTAAAGCAACGCATAGAAAAACAGAAAAGCTTTTAAAGGTCTGGAAAATGTTCATATTCCGGAGATCATATAGAATCTGTGACCACACAAGTAAAGTAAATAAATGGGTGGGCTGCTAACATATACAGGCTGTCTACTTCTGTTTTAAACGCTTTTACTCTGATTCACTGGCGAGATGTCTGCCAGGAATCAAACCCACTCACGTTTTGTTTTTTTCGTTCTGTCAGCACATTCAGTGAGTCTGATCGTTGAAGATATAAAACGTTTTATTTTTAGGTAAATTAAACGCAGGGAGGGTCGTTTACAGTAAAGTACATGTCTGTACTTTCCTGTATCATATTATGTTATGATAATCCATAAGCACTACACCAAGAGAGACCCATGTTTTCTTGGGTCGTAGTGGATGGCTGTGTAGGCGGTGCTTGTTGTTACAACAGTGGCCGGCGGGGTGTGTTTGTTGTCGGTGGTTTGAGGTCTGATTGTCAGGGAGCTGTAACGCTCACCACCGGGCCAAAGAACCACTTCCTGCTGACTTATGGAATCTATTCTAAAGTACACCATGTGGTTGATCAATTAGCCCAACATTTCTGGAGGAAAAACGCTGGAAAGGTTTTATTTCGGTATATTTAAAGCCTATTCGTCTGGCGAGGCGGTTGGACTTCTTCTGTGTACTTATGGTCACAACCATACATTAGGTCACATGGACTTTGGGCTTCTAAAAAGTTGCGAATAATTTCCCTAAAGCTCACGATTGGAAATTAATTATATTTAAATGGTATATCCGTCCCTAGTTTCGTCATTCCATATGGGCCTTGGTTACTGGTAAGAGCCGCCTGGGTTCTGGTGTTGAGGCACGTCTGAGCCCCGGGGGGCCGCGGGGAAGTGACCGGGGAGGGAGGGAGAGGGCGGCGCCTCGCTCGGGGTCTCCACGGTGGATCCTCCGGCGGGAGCGCGTCAGTCCGCTGCTGCACACGCCGCCTCTCGGCTGCGGGGATCGGGGGAGCAGCGCCGGGTGGCTGTGGATGTGTTCGCCGGGTTGATGTGGATGTGTTTGCCGGGTTATTGTGGATGTTCTGACCCTATGGGAGTAACGGAACAACGGATCTCCGGTCGGATGCAACACGCTTCTTTTGTGTTTTCGCAAAAGTTAAGGCGATCGGGAGCCTTGTCGCCGATTGTCTATGGACTCGTCTCTGATTAATTGACTCATTTACTCTGGAAAACCGAACATATTGCCGGTCGTGTGCGGATTGTTTCTCGGTTTGCGTGTTTTGAAGTCAGCAGGTGGATCTCAAGACTACAAAACAAAGCAGGTGGATAAAAAAAACACGTTTGCCAAGCCACTCATAAGTGCGCTTCATAGGGACATGTGTGTAAAAGGGGCTGTAGCGTACATTAAAAGTTTCCCTGCAGTTATACATTTACTAAGCTAATATTATAGAGAATCAACACTTGCGTCGATCACCAAAGCGTGCTTCTCTCCCGGTCACAGCAGACGGGGTTTCGGACAAGAAGCCGCGGACTCCCCCTCCTCCGGCCGCTCCTCAGCCAGCTCCCCCGGCCATGACCTCGGGCCACGGGGACGAGTCGCCCGCGGTGACGGCCAGCGCGCCGCACAACGGGGAGAACAAGCCACCCCAGGCTATCGTCAAGCCGCAGGTGCTCACGCATGTCATCGAGGGCTTCGTGATCCAGGAGGGAGCCGAGCCGTTCCCCGTGTGTGTAAGTCTCACTCTCTCTATACTCTCTCTCTCTCTCTCTCTCTCTCTCTCTCTCTCTCTCTCTCTCTCTCTCTCTCTCTCTCTCTCTCTCTCTCCTAGCAACGCTACCCCACTGTAGTAAACAAACCTATCATTCCCAAAGCACCCCCCCCCAGGGACCGTTCAGGGAGTAAACACTGGCCCCTTCCTCATCATCATCATCATCATCATCACCCTCTGTTTAGGAAGCCTATTTTGAGCAGGTTATCGTTGAAGGATTGGGTGATTTATAGTCTGGAGGTGTGCAGTGCAGTGATTATGAAACGGTACAGGTGTGAGAAAAGAAAGCCCAAAAAAACCGTGTTGAATCTGTTCAACTGATTAAAACCACCAACATTTGCTGGGTAGAAATCCATCTCTGCTAATATTATGGTACGGGCAAATTATGGGAATGACAGTAGCGATACCGGTGCGGTTCGGTTTGGGCCCACATCGCCCCCCACTGGACATCTGTCGCATTGCATCATCAGTGTAGTTGAACTTGAGAGCAAATGGCAAATATGTCATTGATAACAATCATCATCAGTGTAGTTGAACTTGAGAGCAAATGGCAAATATGTCATTGATAACAATCACTACATCACGATATGGTTCAACTTCAGTTTTTTTATTGATTATACAATAATTATTACATAAAGAGTCCATTTTGTTCACTAAGATTGACCATACCACTAGAAAACTAGCACTAATGCAGTTATAAGAATCTGATGGTCGTTAAATGAGGGGACTTCCATTCACAACAAATGAAGGATGTAGTTGAGCTAGTTCAAAAAACAGGTTACAGTCTTTATTTTTTTATTTGATTATTTATTGAAACCCCCCATTCATTATAGCAGCGTTTTATTAATATTTATCATGATCATTACATCTCCAGTGGCTCACGATCCCCCCCCACCTCCTGGTCCTCCCCCAGGTGGAGCGTCTTCCCGTCCTGATCCACAGCCCCAAGAAGTCGGACCACCAGCTGTCAGACGACCCGGACAAGACCCCTGCCAGCCAGGCCGCCAACACGGACTCTGAGCCCGACGACCTCATCCAGCACGGTACAACCCCGCCCCCCCACCTCCACACACACACACACACACACACACACACACACACACACACACACACACACACACACACACACACACACACACACACACACACACACACACACACGCACACACACATGCCTCCACATTCATGGCACCTGTGTGTGTGTGTGTGTGTGTGTGTGTGTGTGTGTGTGTGTTGCTATAATGCCTGTGTGTGTGTAACGCCTGGGTGTGTTGCTTTAAGCCCTGTATGTGTGTGTGTGTGTGTGTGTGTTCCCCCTCCCAGACAAGGAGGAGGAGGACGAGCCCAAGCTGACCTGTGAGTACTGCGGCTGGGTGGACTTCGCCTACAAGTTCAAGGGCTCCAAGAGGTTCTGCTCCGTGGTGTGTGCCAAGAGGTACGTCCAGAGGGGTCTCCACGGGGTCCTAGGGGGGGTCCTAGGGGGGGTCCAGAGGGGTCTCCACGGGGTCCTAGGGGGGGTCCAGAGGGGTCTCCACGGGGTCCTAGGGGGGGTCCAGAGGGGTCTCCACGGGGTCCTGGGGGGGTCCAGAGGGGTCTCCACGGGGTCCTAGGGGGGGTCCAGAGGGGTCTCCACGGGGTCCTAGGGGGGGTCCAGAGGGGTCTCCACGGGGTCCTAGGGGGGGTCCAGAGGGGTCTCCACGGGGTCCTGGGGGGGTCCAGAGGGGTCTCAACGGGGGTCCTGGGGGGGGGGGGGGGGGGGGGGGGGTCCACGGAGCACTATGGAAACATTGTGTTCTTAACTGCTGTTTATTGTTAACTTGAATAGACCGGTTTGCTAGAATCCTATTTTCATAAGATGTAATTAATGTTAAATATGCACCAAGAGATAGATTTGATTATATTCTTAGTTGACCCTAGCCGGGTATTCTCCTGTGTAGCTCTCCTGTAAACTCTTTTAGTTCTTCAGAGGATCAGAGTGTAGAGATGAGCATATTTTTTTACCATAGCGTGTTCTCGTGTTAGAAACCCAGAGAGGTCCGGTATGGAGATTAACATTTACATTAAGGGAATGTAGCGGACGCTTTTATCCAAAGTGACTTACAAGCAGTTCATTTGTCAGAAGAAAGAGAAACAACAATATATCTATCTGTCGGTACAGTAAGGATGTTCATAGAAACAAGTGGCAAGCACTAACAATCACTTGGTTAACCCATTCCCCGTATACAACAAAGATAGCTAGGGTAAGACACTACACAATGCTAAGTACTATTTTTAAGTGCCAGGACGTACATCATACAATAAGTTCTTAAGAGGGGTTTGGGGGGTAAGGGGGGAGGCTATGTGGAGTCAAGGTGGAGAACGGAGCCATCCTCACAGTGGTTGTGTTTTGTGTCCTCACAGTGGTTGTGTGTTTGTGTCCTCACAGTGGTTGTGTTTTGTGTCCTCACAGTGGTTGTGTTTTGTGTCCTCACAGTGGTTGTGTTTTGTGTCCTCACAGTAGTTGTGTTTTGTCCTCACAGTGGTTGTGTGTTTGTGTCCTCACAGTGGTTGTGCGTTTGTGTCCTCACAGTGGTTGTGCGTTTGTGTTTGTGTCCTCACAGTGGTTGTGTGTTTGTGTCCTCACAGTGGTTGTGTGTTTGTGTCCTCACAGTGGTTGTGCTTTTGTGTCCTCACAGTGGTTGTGCGTTTGTGTCCTCACAGTGGTTGTGCGTTTGTGTCCTCACAGTGGTTGTGCGTTTGTGTCCTCACAGTGGTTGTGCGTTTGTGTCCTCACAGTGGTTGTGCGTTTGTGTCCTCACAGTGGTTGAGTGTTTGTGTCCTCACAGTGGTTGTGTGTTTGTGTCCTCACAGTGGTTGTGTGTTTGTGTCCTCACAGTGGTTGTGTGTTTGTGTGTGGCTCCAGGTACAACGTGGGCTGCTCCAAGAGGATGGGGCTCTTCCGTCCGGAGCGGAGCAAACCCACCAACCACTGGCGCAAGAGGACCCAGAGCCGGCCCGTCAGCGAGGCCAAGAAACGGGTACGGACCCCCGGGGCCCCGGGGCCACCACTCGCCCTCCAACACACACGTTGATGTTGCTTCATTACATTTATTCTTGATACACTTTTTACTTTTTCTTATGTGTGAATCGGTTAACAAAATAAGACTGAACTTTGTTCTGTTTGAGAAATCCAACTTCTTGAACGTAGACACACACACAGGCACACAAACACATGCGCGCACACAAATGCGCGTACACACACACACACACACACACACACACACACACACACACACACACACACACACACACACACACACACACACACACACACACACACACACACACACACACACACACACACACTCTGTGCACTCTTGTTGTGGTAATAAGTTCCCTATCCCTCCCTGATCAGAAGTGTCCTCTTTGCACTTCCCAGCGGCGTGTGGCTTCATGGATTATTCATCTTCTCACTGTTCCTCTCTTTTCCATTAACCTTCCGATGTTGCGAGGCGCTGGCTGGGCTGCCTGTATAATGACTTGGATTAACAGAACTCTTACAGTGTTCCCTGGACAAGATAAGACACACTTTATTAATCCCCGATGGGAAACAGGGGTGTGCAAGTGACATGTGACATGACATAAAAAGGAACAAAATAATTACGGAATCACCGTTTTATAACCCTTAATTCTGATTGGTTGAACGGTGCCTGGGGACTCATCACTCACCACCGTGAGCCAATCGCCACTGCGGTAGTCTGGCCTGTGTTTGGCTGCGGCCAACAGTGAGTGAGTGAGTGAGTGAGTGAGTGTCTCCCTGGGGATGACCCTACACACCTAAATTGTGCATTACTTGTCCCTAAGTCCTCCCTCTCTCCCCCCTGTGTCCCCCAGAAGTCTCCCCCGTCGCCCCACCAGACGCAGGGCGGCTCGGTGTCCTCCCCCCACGCGTCCCAGCCCAGTCAGGACGGCTCCACGCCCTGCTCCGACATGTCCAGCTACGAGGAGCCCCCCTCCCCTCTGTCGGCCGCCAGCTCCGGCCCCCCGCCACCGGCCCCCACCAACGGGCCCCTGCCGCCGGCCCCGCCCGCCTCCTCCTCCGCACGCGTCCTGCGCCAGTCCGGCGGCCGGGGGTCCGACCCAGAGGTCCTCGAGGCCCGGGACCTGGGCCACCACGGCGGCGGCGGCTCGCCTCGCCACTTCCTGCCCTGCGACCCCACCAAGTGGAACGTGGAGGAGGTGTCCGAGTTCATCCGCTCCCTGCCCGGTCAGTGGGGGTTCTGTTGCTCTGTGATTGGTTGTCAGTCTGACCAATAGGGTCCAGAGGCTCTTTGGGCCGTGCCCGTTGGTGACTCCCCTTGGAAGTAGGGCTGTGCGATTAATCGATTTTGATCGCAATATTGATTTCGTTTTTTTGATCAAAAAACGAATATAGTTGAAACTATTTATTTTTTTATTATTTTATTATTTTATTTTATTTTATTCATTAAATGTCTTATAGAAATTGCAGAACAGCTGGATTCATATTTGTACATTATTTTCGATCTGAACATTTTGAACATTTGAACATTTTGTGTATTTTTTTAACGGGAAATTTTAAAATTCTCAGTTACAAAGTATTTTTTTTGGTGAGAAATGCTGAAAAAATGCATCATGTTTTCAAACTCATAAAGTAAGTAAAAAATGAATCCAAAAGTTCCAGAGTGATATTTGTGAATTGTTTATGCGGTATCAGACAGGCTGTCCTTTATGAGCAGTGCACCTTATGACTCACATGTCACCAGATGATTCACTACATGAGGTATCAACACGACGGAGGGATGAATCTGGTCAGTGACAGGTTTGTTTCCCTCGCAGGCTGCCAGGAGATCGCAGACGAGTTCCGCTCCCAGGAGATCGATGGCCAGGCCCTGCTGCTCCTGAAGGAGGACCACCTGATGAGCACCATGAACATCAAGCTAGGCCCCGCCCTCAAGATCTACGCCCGCATCAACATGCTCAAGGACTCCTAGCCGGCCGCCCCGGCCACCCTGTGTGTCTGGTCTTGTGTGTCTGGGTGTGCTGGTGGGCGAGCGAGGCTGGGATGAGTGGGACCGGGATGGGGAGAGAGAGCCACCCTGGACGTGGTGTCGGAGCGGGCCTCGGTTCGGACCAGGCTTGTCTGTGACGTCGTGTCACGGAGGTCGCAGTTCGGTCTGAGGAAGAGGAGGTGTGAGGTCTGGAGGAACAGCGGGGGTAGACAGTGTTCTCAACAACATTGCCACAGTGTTTGGCCATGGCGTTAGGTTGTGAGGTAAAATTGGCAGCGGATGGGGAACGCCGAAGGATGAGGGGGTCATTAACATTAAGAACTTTCACGTTTTAAAACCGCGATCACGTGATCCTCCGCGATGACTCTGCTAAACCGAGGCGCTTCAGAGAACTAGAGACAAATTTGTGTTTTAAACTCAACGAAAAATAATGGATGTGTTTTTAAATGCAATAAATTGTAGGAGGGACGAGCAGAAGAGGCGTGAACCCCCGTCAGAGCGACGGGGTGATGAGCGGTTCAGAGGAACGGTTCAGAGGAACGGTTCAGAGGAGCGGTTCAGAGCAGAGGAGCAGCTCCCTGGGGTGCAGGAGGGGGGACGGCTGCACCTTGGAGGAGCGCATTGATGCTGTAATTGCTATTTCGGTACGGTGTGTGTTGTGTGGATCAGAGAGGGAGGGGAGGGGAGCGGTTTGAAGCACGCAACCCGGCGGTGTTTGTTCGGCAGACGCTCCGCTGTCGGAATAACCTCAGTGGAGCGAGGTCCTGAATACATATCGTCTGCTTCGAGTTCAGCGCCTGCGCTCCTCCTAGATGTAGAGCGCATCTCAAAAAACGTCTGCCCCCATTTTGTTTTTCTAGAATCTATCATTGTTTTTTGTTTTTATTTATTCCTGGCGTGTCAGAGAAGCTCTTAATTATCAAAGCGCGTGTGTGTGTGTGTGTGTGTGTGTGTGTGTGTGTGTGTGTGTGTGTGTGTGTGTGTGTGTGTGTGTGTGTGTGTGTGTGTGCGTGTGCGCGTGGCCCCGTTTTGACACAGCGCTACTTTTAGCACTTGTGTGCGTCGCGTGTGTGAGGCTCAGAGTCAGACCTGTCTGTACGTCGTGGCTCATGAGCGGCGTTCGCTCTCTAAGTTATCGTTGTTTTTCGGTTTTTGTATCGTTATTTTTTTTTAAAATGTTAATATTATGAAATATGCAATTATGTACATACTATAGCTTGGCGGATATTTGTAATGTTTTGTTTGTTTTTTATATCTGTGTTTTGTGACTGTAATGAAAGGCTTATGGTTTTGTTTTCTATACAAGGCTTTTGTCAGATGCTTGTATTTATCAAAGGAAATATTTCTTACACATTTTTCAATGATAAAATAATCAGCAAAAAAAACATCTCCTTGTGTCTGTGTTATTACAATGAGTATGTATAACCAGTCGTTACAGGTGGAGCAAGTCTAAGAAGTTGTAAGTACATTCACCATCATACCTACATAGCCTACAGTGAACAGGTAACATAGAAACAAGTACAAAATATCTACAAATAAACCCACAACGTGACCTACATAAACAAGTAGATTGAGATTCAGATTAGTGTAGGTAGTAATTATGAATCACTGCTATAAGAATGAAGTTAGTCCATTGACTAACCATTCAATGTACTAAGAAGAGACAGGGAACATTTAAAATAACCAATCATTTAATAAATCAAGGGTCCACATTATTGTGCACGATAGTACAAAATGCTCTATTTCATAGTTATTCGTGATCATTATACTATGATGGAGGAAAACTCCAGCCCTGACAGGACCTAGGCAGACAGTTTAGCTCCGACGGTTCACACAATAGACCAGATAGTACCGCATTGTTCCACTGTTTCACAATAGATCTGTGGTGAAAGAGCAACAACTTGTCGTGAACATTCTTGATCTTATTTCAAAAAAGGGGGGCGGAGGCTGAGGTGTACAGTGGAGACACGCCCACTGTTATGATTCAACTTTGGACTGAACCATTCGCACCATGGCAATGTGTGTTATTAAAATAATCAGCATTTCACTTCAATTAGTGTTGCTGCCAACCTGGAATGAACTGAATGTATATGTTTCCTCTTTCGTTCGCTTACAAATGCAAGTTGAGACAAAAATCTCCGGCTGTGATATCCGGTCCGGACTGTCATTGGTCCGAATGGTTTGGCCCGTTTTTAAACTCCAGCGCGGATGTTGTTTTAAATCGTCCAGCTCAAACATCTCAGTTAAATCCCATGTTGACGCTACACCTGTGACTTCCCCTTAAATGCATAAGTGTCATTTCCATGGTTTGATTGTTGATTAGATCCATTCCTCTCAAAGCCAGTGTTTGGTAAGTAAGCTGTTAAAAAGCTATTATAATTTTTTTTTTTTTTCTTCATTTTATTGCAATACAAACAATGTGGACTGAAAGGTATATATTGTACACACACACACTCGACTTAGTTATTGTAAAGCGTGTATCGGTCAATTGTTTATCAGAGCCTGTTGCAGCCGCGATGCCGAATCACACGGAGGAACAGGCGGACGCGCCCACGGACGTCCCCCGCCTGGAGGAGCTCGAGTCCCCGGCAGGTAATCCATTTAGTCAGCCTCACTATTTATGGATCCTATTTGAGGAAGATTAGATATTTGGCTTAATGCTTATCCCTCCGATTGCGTGTCTTTATGTGCGTGCGTGTGTGTGTATATATGTGTGTGTGTGTGTGTGTGTGTGTGTGTGTGTGTGTGTGTGTGTGTGTGTGTGTGTGTGTGTGTGTGTGTGTGTGTGTGTGGTAATATGTGTATGTATGTGTGTGTGTGTGTGTGTGTGTGTGTGTGTGTGTGTGTGTGTGTGTGTGTGCACGCGCGTGTGCGTGTGTGTGTGTGTGTGTGTGTGTGTGTGTGTGTTGATCCGTCTCCTCTCAGGCAGCCCACCCCAGAACGTCTCCATGTCCCATCTGATGGAATTACAGAATTGCGTTTCCAACCTCAGCCTCGCACACGAAATCGTTGTGAACCGAGACTTCCGTTTCAAATCCTCCAGCCCGCCCAAGGACAGGCACGATGAATACACACTCGAACACATTCTGAAAAATAATATAATCAATAAATCACGGTTTGAATTGTTTCTGATTTTTGTCGTGTTTCTGCGGCAGTCTGGAGGGTCGGGTGGCGGAGATGGTGCACCGGGCCTTCTGGGACGTCCTGCGGGAGCAGCTGGAGGCCAGCCCGCCGGACCACCGCCAGGCCGTCCCGCTGCTGCGGGAGGTGAAGACGGTGAGTCCCGCCGGGTCGTCATCATGCACACCTCAGGGTCTCTGGAGCATCTCTCACCCGCCTCCTGCATTAAATGCATGCTATAAGCTGTAATAGCTGCGTTTTCCTTCAGAGGTTAAATAAAGTGTTTTCTTATTATCTTATTTCGTGTAAACAGTTACCTGATCGACAGGAGCAGACTTTTCAAACAGATTTTAGTGAGTTTAGTGACATATAATTTGTGATTTATATCCAGTTATGTAATTTTGAAAAAGCCATTGAAGTGGCGAACGCATAGATCTCCGTTTCGTTGTGTTTGGCGCCCTCTCTGGTGATGAGCGGTATTGCTCCCACAGCGCCACCGTGACCCACTTGCTTACATTCATAATACTGCAAATGCAAGCGCTTTCATCAGCGGGCCACAGGCTCAATACCCATGTGTTGCTTCATTTTAGCAAGATAATGACCTAATAGACATTTATTTACATGAAATCCAAAAAAAACCCTCCAACATAGAGGCCCACACAAACAAACAAACCAACCAACAGCCAACATCCACTGCAGATGGTGAGACCTGGGGTTAATGGTTCTATTGACAGTAGCTGAGAGTGGGTCATGTGACTGAGGTGGTCATGTGACCGTGTGTTTATGGAGTGGGCACCTGCCACGACAGATGTTTCCATTAATTAGGATCACAACATCTTAGTTAGCAGCTCACTACTCTCTCTACAGCTGCTACCTGACACACACACACACACACACACACACACACACACACACACACACACACAAAGTTACAGAGACACACACACAGACACACACACATACAGAAACACACGCACACACACACACACACACACACACACACACACACACACACACACACACACACAGAAACGCACACACGCACACACTCAGGAGCTTTTTAAACTCACCACACATGCCCTCTTAAACTCTTCTCATATCGAGGTGTTTCTCATATCATCCCCAAACGTGACCTGAACAGCGAAGCAGTCATTTAGTCACACTCTCTCTCTGAGGACATTAGGATCTACCGATATGCAGCCGAAGATCCTACCTCAAGTCGTGCTCCTAACTCCAGACAACACAACCTGCATATGAACCCTGCTTGTTTCATATGCAGGTTGTGTTGTCTGGAGTTAGGAGCACGACTCGAGGTAGAATCCTAAACAAGCAGGGTTCCTAACCTTGCATATATATTGCAATATATTGTTGTTAGTACAGTAAGGATGTTCGTAGACCAAGTGCCAAGCACTAACAATCACTAGGTTAACCCGAACTAGCAACCTTCCGGTTACCAGCCAACCTGCTCTTCCTCCTGAGCCTCATGCCTCTCTTTGTCCGTTAAAACAACACATGTCTAGTTCTAGTTTGTGTCGTGCTGAGACTAACCCCTCCCCCTCCAGATGCTGCTGGCCCTGCTGCTGCCCGCCCACGTGGGGCTGCGGGCCCAGCTGGACCGGGTCCTGGACCTGGAGCTGATCCAGCAGGAGGTGGACCACGGGGCTTTGGACCTGCAGCGCCTGGCTGCCTTCATCACCTCCACCATGGCCGGCCTGTGCGCCCCCGTCCGGGACCCAGAGATCCGGGCGCTGCGGCTCCTCACCGACCCCGTGGACCTCTTCAGGTCAGGGGTCCCGCAGACCCGGATCAGCTCGGACCCCAGAGCTCGTCCGTTAGTCGACAGGAAATTGAACTCAATTTGTTAAATGATTAATCGATGAATCGTTAAATACCGTAGAACATTTTCTGCTTGATGCTTCAGGAATTCGAGTATTTTATCAATGGATCATCATAAACTGAATACTTAAGTTTGACTCCTCCTCCTGCTCCTACTCCTGCTCCTGCTCCTCCTTGTGCTCCTCCTGCTCCCCCTGCTCCTCCCCCTGCTCCCCCTGCTGCTCCTCCTCCTGCTCTTCCTGCTCCCCTTCCTGCTCCCCCTCCTCCTCCTGCTCCTCTGCTTCTCTTCCTCCTCCGCTTGCTGCTCCTCCTCCTCCTGCCCCTGCTGCTCCCCCTCCTCCTGTTCCTCCTGCTCCACAGGGAGGTGCTGCGGGTGCTGGAGCTCATGAAGAAGGACATGGTGAACTTCACCCTGCTCACCCTGCGGCCGCACCTCGCCCAGCAGGCCGTCCCCTACGAGAGAGCCAAGTTCCAGGAGCTCCTCCTCAAACAGCCCGGTGAGACCGGAGGACCGGGTCAGAGGGGAGGACCACCACCAGGGCTTCTGTCTCCCTCTCACTCTGTGCCTCTATCTCTCTCGTTCTCTCTCTCTCTCTGTCTCTGTGACTCTTTCTCTGACTCTCTCTCTCTGTCTCTGTGTCTCTGTCTCTGTCTCTGACTCTGACTCTCTCTCTCTGTCTCTGTGAGTCTTTCTCTGACTCTTTCTCTGACTCTCTGACTCTCTCTCTCTCTCTCTCTCTGTGACTTTCTCTGTCTGTCTCTCTGTAGCTGCTTTCACATATGACCTCCGTCTTTTCTCCGCATTTGTGGAGCAGGAGGTTCGACCGTGAGGGTCATTCACACTTATTCACACTTGATGCCCGATATGCGAGATGAGATTGGTGTCGCTCAGTCATCAGTAGAATCTCCGGCTGCTTAAGGGGGGCGGGCTTGCAAGGGGCGGGATATGACGTAGGGTCGAGGTTTGTTTTGGTTTGACCGCAGACAGCGCGCAGGCAGAACGGGCAGAACTCATCGCGATCATCTTAAATGTTGCTGCAGCGATGCATCATATATTCTGTTGCATCCACAACATCCGCATCGATCGATGAAAGATTGGGGCATGAGTTACAGACAAATAGAAGAAATGACAAACAAGAAAGGCGTCAGGAACGACTGCGTTACCGGAGGAAGACAAATGTAGTTGATTTCTGTGTTTAACTGAGAAAACAGGTGGAAGGACGGGACCCTATAATGTTCAGCTAACTGTTGTCAATAATAAGTGTTACGAGAGTAACGTATGTGTGTGTGCGAGAATGGCAGTGTGTGTGTGTGTGTGTGTGTTAGTGGACGAGCGAGGAGAGCGAGCGGTAGTGTGTGTAAGTTTAGTGAAGTAATGAACGAGTCCGCTTTATTACGACCATATTCAAACCTATAAGCAGACCCACTGCTGTTCCCCCGGGGAGAATGTTCGTCCTGTGCTCCTCGACTACGGTTTGGGAGCCGACAGCAGGAAAGGTGTAAAACATAATAATAAAAAAACATTTTCTATATACGCGTGCAGCTGTGAACTCTCAGCTATGAGCTGTGTAATTTATTGTATGATGCGTACTTTGAGGGTTACGATAAGACCTATCATTTAGCGTTCACCACAAATGACACTGAAAAGCAGTGCCACATTAAAATATGTTTTAAACCATTCAGCGAACAAAGGGCAATAGGCTGATTATCGATTAGGGTGTGGGTGCCACTTAATGACATTCAAACGTAGACCGAAGCGTCATCAACACGCCCACTGAACTGGTGTGAAATGCCGACATCCTACTGCTCATTCACATATAAGGTAATTAGCATTTCCTCCGGAGAACATACTACCTCGGGGGTAGTATTTTTTCAGGAGGTCCAACGTCAGGATATGTCATTCACATATACGGCACCTCTGTAGAATAGACGGAGAATAGACGGATGCACGTCCATATGTGAAAGTAGCTTATGTCTCTCCCTCGCTCTCTCTCTCTCTCTCTCTGACTGTCTCTCTCTGTTTGTATGTCTCCCTCTCTCTCTCTCTCTCTCTCTCTCTCTCTCTCTGACTCTGTCTGTTCTTTCTCTCTCTCAACCCCGGCCTCGTCTCCTCTGACCCTGTGGTTCTATTCCAGGTTCTCTGGACCACACCACCTCCTGGCTGCAGAGGGCCGCCCAGGAGCAACGGGCCGCCATGATGACCGGACCCCCTGGCTCTGACCCGGGGGGCCGGGGGGTCGTCAGCCCCTCAGCGGTCCTGAAACGGGCCTACATGGGTCTGCTGCGCTGGGACCCCCAGGACCACCGCTACCCAGAGGTCAGTCCGGGTCAGCTGGACTAGCAGGCTAGCTGGGCTGGGGGGGGGGATTGTAGGGGTCCAGGAGTTTAAACCTAGACTAAACTCTAGTTCCCTGATATAATGCATTCCATGACATCTGGTCTTTAAGGGTGTCTTAGGGTATCAAGTACCTTAATTAAGTAATAAGTAACTAAAGACCAAATAGTAATTTAGTGTTCATGAGCTGCATTTATGATGTATTCATAGTCAGTCATAGAATATTGTGATGATGTGACAATGACATTGTTCTGGGTTGACCTCTCCCTCCAACAGGCTGTGCTGATGGACAGAGACCGCTTGGACGCGCTGGGTCAGAGAGTAGACTTGCTGGTGCTGCAGGCTGCAGTACTGCTGCTGACCAGCACCCAGTGCGGGGGAGCTGTTTTCTCCCTGCCCGGGTTTGTAGGTAAACTCAAGCAGACCAGTGCTGCTCTGCTGGAGGGCAGCCAGGCCAGGTAAGAGACGGAGAGGCGAGGTGATGTGTGTGTGCGCGGGCCGTCGTCGTGGGAACGGGGACTGTTTGAGGAAGAGGTGGACGGAGGCGACAGCAGGCGGCTAGCTTGTCGCTGCGGATCGTGCTGACCCCATTCTATCTGTTTCCGTAGAAACGCCCTGTCAAAGCGTGTTGATTCGATAGGGCCTGAGAGGCTCAGGACACCTGGCTGCACCAGGCTGCTCAGGAAGGGAGGGAGAAACAAAACAATCCTCCCCAAAAATATTTTTATTAAATTAGAAGAAACCACAAATTGTGGTCTCTATCCTATTCACTAATTAATATATAATTTAACACAACATTTTGACTGCTGAATATTTCTGAGTTTATATAATAGATAGATTGTATAATTTACACACATAGCAACGTCATTTAATATAAATTGAATTATGCAGCCGTTGGATCAGCCTGGGTTGGATCAGCCTCGGTCTGACCCTGGTTTCTCTTTAGGGCGTCGGATCTGAAGGGGGCACTGCAGGCTCTGGGGGAGCAGGTGCTGGTCCTCGTGGCCCCGGCCCTGGTGGCCCTGGGCGGGCCCTCCCTGTCCCAGCAGGGCCAGGACGCGCTGAGGGGCCAGATAGCAGACCTCTGGAGAACCTCCAACCCCATCCGGACCATCATAGGTCAGAGGTTACACGCCTTCTGCACTCACTCCTCACATCACTGAAGGGTTAGAACGACAGGGCTCAATCCGCTAGTGGGCTAACCAGGTAGGCTAACCATGCTAACCAGGTACGCTAACCAGGTAGGCTAACCCGCTAGGCTAACCAGGTAGGGTGACCAGGCTAACCAGGAGGGCTAACCAGGTAAGCTCACCATGCTAACCAGGTAGGCTAACCAGGCTGACCAGGTAGGCCTTGTAGGGACCCAGGTCAGTGCGCTAGAGACGCCGCCGTGCTCAGCCCAGCGTATTGAAGTGCTCAGCTACACAAGCACTTCAATAGCCCCCCCCCACCCCCCCTCTCTCTTTCACCCCCTGCCCCCCCCCTTTCTCTCCACCCCCCTCCCCTCCCCTCTTTCACCCCCTGCCCCCCCCCCCCCCCCCTCTTTAACCCCCTTCCCCCCCCTCTCTCTTTCACCCCCAGCCCTGGCCACAAACGCCCCTCCATGTATATTTCATAAAGTAATTCACCTTATCCCCCAGGGGGCTCAGGGCTGTGGTGGTTTTTAGAAGCGGAGGGAACACATGCATTGTTGATGCCCTGGCCCAACGGCCCGAGGCAGAGCCGATACAATATTAACGCGGACCGCTGAACCCTTGTTAGCTCAACCAACAGCGCTCAGAGTCAACAAGCCGCGGAGAGTGGGGAGGGACGTATAGCGAGGCGGACGGGGACGGTAAACATCCCCAGATGCACAACGCACAACGCACACATACAACGCACACATACAACATGGAGGACGGGGCGTTGGGAGGCTGTGTTTGGACTGTTGCTACGAGACCGCAGCCCTATTTATAGAGAGGACGCCATGTAGAATTGAGTTAGCCGTGGAGCGCTAATTATAAACCTGGTTGAATTGTGTTATAGTGCTGATTCATTAGTTGTGTTTTCTGTATTTGTTTGTGTTTAGTTCTGTGTGTCTGTATTTATATATTTATATATATATATATGTATGGTATATTTAGAGTCTGAGCCAGAGATGTGTTTTAGATGCTACAGACACACACACATGAACACACCTCTATTTCAGGAGCGTTTTACATCGCCGTCACATTCCTATTCGTTATTTTAGGCAATTATTTTGATGTGCTCTGCTGCAGGCGAAACGCACACACACACACACACACACACACACACACACACACACACACACACACACACACATGAACACACATACACACATACACAGATACACAGATACACACACATAAACACACATACACACATACACAGATACACACACATCCATACACACACACACACACACACACACACACACAAACACACACACACACACACACACACACACACACACATAAATACACACATGCACACAAACACACATGCACAAATATACCAACATAAACACACATACACATACACACAAACACAGATACACACACATAAATACACAGTCATGCACAAAAACACCCATGCACACATATACATACTGTAAAAACACACATACACAAACACATGCACACACACACACACATAAATACCCACACGCTCATGCACACAAACACACTCACATATATGCACACACACACACACATACACAGATGCGTATACATATAAAAAATAATCACACACACACACACACACACACACACACACACATGCACACACACACACACACACACACACACACACACACACACACACACACACACACACACACACACACATACACACACACACACACACACCCAGTCCTCCCTCTCAGTGCCGCCCTCCCCCGTCCCACAGGGGAGCGAGTGCAGGGTTTCCTGCAGGCAATGCTGGAGGCTGGCCCCGGCAGGAAAGCCCCAGACCCCCCTGCCATCCTGGGCCCGCAGGGGCCCGAGCTGGAGGAGCTGGGGGCCCGCTTCAGCCGCCTGGTCCACTTCAACCGGTCGGTGTTCGGCCCCCACTACGCCCCCATCCTAAGGGGGCTGCTGTTCCCCCCCGGGCGGGAGGAGAGCAGGGAGGTGGGGCGCTAGACCCACCGGGGGGGGGACTGGGCGGGGGGGCAGGATTTGCTTGAGTGTAAATGTGTGAATAGAGGGGCGACGCCATTTTCAAGAACAAAGAAACTGAAGAGGCCATGCAAGGAGATCCTTCAGGTTGATTTGTTTAACGGACACATGGGGTGCACTGAAATGGGCAAATATATCTATATTTTTAATACTTTTTTCCTTTCTTTTGAATGAACAATCAGTTTGTTTTTAAAGGACATGTGAATGTTTTTTTGAATAAGAAAAAGCCTCCATTTTGTATAAGTTTACTTTTACTGTACATATAAAGTACATGGGCACTTCATAGCTCACTGGTTCGCGACCCTGAATGATGTGTAAATACATAAAGTTTAACCAAAAGCTGTGGTCTATCAGGGCCAGATATATCTATTTTTGTACTTTCTAAGATGTTGAGTGGGCATTATGGGTTAAAAGGTTCATCAGTTGTTTTGCGAGAAGATTTGGAGGCAGATGTTTAGTGAATATATAGGATGGTGTTTACAGACCAGATCAGTTTTAAAGGAAATTATTTCATCATCACAGAAGAACACAACAACCAAGGCTGGATATGTAGCTCTGGGCAAGTTTATTCTAATTGATCAAGCCTTATATCACAAACATCACGGGATTCCCTTGTGTGAGAGTAGAGACAGAGTAGAGACAGAGCAGAGATAAAGTGGAGATGGATAAGAGACAGAGTAGAGATAGATTAGAAACAGATAGTGATAGATTAGAGATCAACATGGTGGATTCTGCTATTCCTTCTGGTGACCTCTGACCTCAGGGTCAAACAGACATTGCTCATATTCTGTGTATACTATATTCTCAAATATGTACTCCATATTAAAGCTGAAATTATGCAGCCTTTACTTTATGTTTGACTCTAACTGTATCAGACAAGATCCAGTATCAGTTATCTACGCAAACCCACAGGAACTCATTTACCAGAGAACATGTTTTGTCTTCTGTTGAATATGTTGTTTGTTTTTGTTGTCGGATTTGTCAGATGTTTTAAAGATCTGAAAGATTTGTGTATAGATATATACACAAGATATATATATATATATATATATATATATATATATATTTATAAAACGGGTGGCTTAAATCAAGCGATCTGATTGGTTCCCAACTGTTGTATACTGAGCGTATACACACAGCTATGACGCCCGTTCAGTTTACAGAGTCCAGTATCACTCCGCGCCTAACTTGAACTGTTGTTTATTTATATATAAAAGCGATAGCATAGTTCACTGAAGCCTAAAAAAAGCCTGTAAAGCAATAGGCACACGGTCGCCGGCAATTTAGCCTTCTAAATTGCTAAATTGCCGGCGAACCAAGCTACCGTCTCTAGCCTTCTCTCTGAAGGACGCTACAGTGTGTTGCATAGCAACCGCCGTACACTTTGCTGGCAGCCAGGAGGGACTACTTTTCTGTATTCGTTAAAAAAAATGCTTTTCCGACTTTCTTTCTTTTTCAAAATTGAGGGTGTCTATGACTTTAATTTCGCCATATTTACGTAACCGTTTTATAAAAGCAATAGATCACTTCAGTCAGTGATATACGGTCATTATACCACAGTGAAGGGGGTCGCCGCCCCTCCGCTGTGCGTCGGGACGGACAACGCCCCTTAACTGTGGTATAATGAGCGTATACCACAGCCTGTCGTGATCTATTGCTTAATTATAAAACGGGGGGCCTAAATCAAGCGATCTGATTGGTTCCCAACCGTTGTATATTGAGCGTATACACACAGCTATGACGCCCGTTCAGTTTACAGAGTTCAGTATCACTCCGCGCCTAACTCTAACTGTTGTTTATGTATATATAAAAGCGATAGCGTAGTTCACTGAAGCCTAAAAAACATGTTGTTAGGGTGGAAATGTTGTAAAACAATAGGCACACGGTCGGCAATTTAGCCTACTATCGAGTTCGAGTGAACTCGATAGAAGGCTAAATTGCCGGCGAACCAAGCTACCGTCTTTAGCCTAGCCTTCTCTCTGAAGGACGCTACAGTGTGTTGCATAGCAACCGCCGTACACTTTGCCGGCAGCCAGGAGGGACTACTTTTTTGTATTCGTTAAAAAAAATGCTTTTCCGACTTTCTAGCTTTTTCACAATTGAGGGTGTCTATGACTTTCATTTCGCCATATTTACGTAACCGTTTTATAAAAGCAATAGATCACTTCAGTCAGTGATATACGGTCATTATACCACAGTGAAGGGGGTCGCCGCCCCTCCGCTGCGCGTCGGGACGGACAACGCCCCTTAACAGTGGTATAATGAGCGTATACCACAGCCTGTCGTGATCTATTGCTTAAATATAAAACGGGGGGCCTAAATCAAGCGATCTGATTGGTTCCCAACCGTTGTATATTGAGCGTATACACACAGCAATGACGCCCGTTCAGTTTACAGAGTTCAGTATCACTCCGCGCCTAACTCTAACTGTTGTTTATGTATATATAAAAGCGATAGCGTAGTTCACTGAAGCCTAAAAAACATGTTGATTGCTGAAGAGGGTGGAAATGTTGTAAAGCAATAGGCACACGATCGGCAATTTAGCCTACTATCGAGTTCGAGTGAACTCGATAGAAGGCTAAATTGCCGGCGAACCAAGCTACCGTCTTTAGCCTAGCCTTCTCTCTGAAGGACGCGACAGTATGTTGCATAGCAACCGCCGTACACTTTGCCGGCAGCCAGGAGGGACTACTTTTTTGTATTCGTAAAATATAATATATACCAGGCGGATGCTGGTCTTTCAAAGAGGGTAAGCTCATTTTCAGCCTACATCATATAAACTCAATTTATGTATATATATGTAAATTATGCTCTCTGTTCCTTTTCAAGGAAATGCTCTGTCATACCAACTAGCTGTCTTTTCCAGTGACTTGACCAGTGTCCTCTCAAAGGCCAGCAGAGCTAGGATGCTTAAATGGCCTTGGCCCATCGTGTTACGGGTGTAGGACTTGAGGCGCTTTAAACAGGAGAAGCTAATTTCTACACATGCAGATGTAGCTCTAATTGTTGCCACTAATGAGAACAGTTTGTAAAGCTGAGGCATTGAACTGTCCAACTCCATGTCTTTAAGGAACACCAATAAATCACACAGCTTTCCCCTGTCACCCTGCAAGTCCTGATCTGAATACAGGACTTGAAGTTCAGACCTCAGGCTCCCTGAATCAAAGTGATGGCCAACTACCAAAACTATATTAAACTTGAACAAGGAAATGTGGGAATTATGTTAAACTGAAGCAAGGAATTGTGTGTATAAGTGTATGAAATGTACGATGAAAATTGTCTAGCAATTTCGCCAAGCAAATAATCAAGAAATAGGTTGCAGTTCGTCTTTCGACTCGCTTGCAAAATCGGCGATGGGACTGAGGAATGAAGAGCCCTCCAATCAACACGCAGAAGCTCAGCGTCCAGGCCAGCCCACTCCCCATATACCCCCAGAGAAGCTGAGCGTCCGTGGGAGGGACATAATCGCAGTATTATCCAATGACCGCCGACTTTCGACGCACTAAAAAAAGCTGTTCTATGCAGCCCCATTGAAGTGGACGGACGCTGAGCTTCAACAGGCAAATGCACTGTGGCGCTACGGGAATGAATGAGAAGGAAATCGAGTCAGTCGACCTGCGATAAGCAGCTGATTCTGAACGAACTCGTCTTCGAGATGGACGTGTTCTAACGCATTTTAGTCAATGAAATATTAATATTAACAGTATTTGACCAATACATTTTTGAAATTTTAGGGGAAGCTGAGCTTCCCTTGCAGTCTTAGAGAAATCGCCACTGATATATATATATATATATATATATATATATATATACTGTGTATATATATAATACATATAATACAAATATATATACAGTATATATATATAACAATTATATAATTCACATCAGTAATTCATGCATATATGTAACATTTATATATAAAAAACGTAATGTCCAGACAGTGTTTTTTGTAGTTGTATTATTTAATTTATATATATATATATTGCTTTGAAATTTGAAACAGTAATCACATTATCATCGACAAACCGAACTCTGTCCACAAACATGGGAGAAAGCATTAGAGATGCTGGTACAAATCCTCTGGTTCTTCTACTTTTCAAATCCCCCTCCTCCACCGTCTAGCTAACTCCATCTGACCTTTGACCTTTGACCTTTGACCCCTCCCCTTGCTCACGGCAGTGACCCTGAATGAAGAGACGCAGGTCGCTATGCTACACGGCCCTCGGCGGTGGTCAGGTGATGCAACACCTGACCACGCACATGCAGGTCAGCGGACCACCTGACCTTTCTGCTTGACCTTTAGTCAAGACAGGTGGGGGGGGGGGGTGATGACAGTCGGCCAATCACACGAGCTTACAGACCACACCTCCTCTCGTGTCGGGCATTCATATGAGGAGGGGGAGGTGGGTGAGGGGGGGGGGGGGGGGGGTGCTCGTGTGTGTCGAGGTCTCCGATTGGTCGACCTAGCTCTCGTCCCTCCGTGTCCTTCGTAGCTCCTCTTCGTCACGCTCATTCTCCTGCGTTCTACGATTCTCTCCGCATGCAAGCGTCCTGCCCCATCTCACGCACACGCACACACTCACACACGCAGAAACATGCTCACACACACTCTCACATACACACACACACACACACACTCACGAAAATATGCTCACACACATACTCAGGCAGACATGATCACACACAGATTCACACGCAGACATACACACAAATCACTCACGCACACGCATTCACTCACACGCATGCAGATATACTAACACTCGCAAACACGCAAACACACATAGCATGGGCAGACACACAGACACACATACTCATGCAGACACACACACACTCTAACCCACGCACACTCACACACATACACACTCACGCACACGCAGACAGACTCACACACTCACACACACGCAGACACACTCACACACTCAAACACACGCAGACACATTCACACTCACACACACACAACCACAACCACACTCACCCACTCACACACAGTCAGACCCACTCACACACACACACACCCTTGCGTGCCCGTTGGGCGCCCGCCCCTCACAGTCTGGTGTCCGGGAACCGGAACGATGGCGTGAGCTACACAGGGGGGAGGGGGAGGGGGGGGGGGGGGGGGGAGAACAGGGCGTTAGAGGAGAACAGGGAACATGCAGACAGCGTGGCGGCGGAGGACACGCTGCGTGTGGCGTGTGTGCGTGGCGTGTGGAGGAACAGATGGAGAGAGAGAGACGTTGTGCGCTTTGTGTTGTTTTCATCTCTTTATTTGCGTCGAGTTCATCGATGTGGAGAAACAGGTTCAGGGTTTGTGTGTGAGTGTGTGTGCGTATGTGTGTGTGTGTGTGTGTGTGTGGGGGTGTGTGTGTGTGTGTGTGTGTGTGTGTGTGTGTGTGTGTGTGATGCGGAGGGAGACAGGATGAGAGGGGGAGCATTCATAGGTACATGGGTTGGGGGGGGAGGTGAACCGATAACCCGGGGGGGGGGGGGGGGGCGGGGGGGGTAGACACGGCTCCATCAGAAACAAAGACCTGGACTCAGGGAGGGAGGGGGGCTCGAGGGTCATGCAGGCTCCCGGGAAACAGCAGCTTAGTAACAGTCAGGACAGAACGACCGCACAGACAACCCGGTCTGGACCACAGGGCTCTCTCGCTCTCTATCTCTCTCGTGTTACATCTCTCTCGCTCTCTCTATCGCTCTCTCTCTCTCTGTCTCTCTCACTCTCTCTCTCTCTCTCTCTCTCTTTCGTGTTACATCTCTCTCTCTCTCTCTCTCGTGTTACATCTCTCTCTCTCTCTCTCTCTCACACACACAAACAGAAACCAGGACACCAGTGATGTAAGCACCACAGTCCCAGTGGGCTCACGAGAGACTGGAGGCACACACACACACACACACACACACACACACACACACACACACACACACACACACACACACCGTGCACGTGTGTGTGTGTGTGTGTGTGTGGGTGGGTGGTTTTGTGTGAAGGTGTGTGTGTGTGTGTGTGGAGCCCAAAGGCGGACTGTGAGTCACGATACAAGGTTAAAAACAAACCAACAACAATAATAATAAACAGCTCCTACAGAGACTCCATCCTGATGCTGGGGTTCACAGGGTGTGTGTGTACGTGTGTGTGTACATGTGTGTGTCTGTGTGTGTGTGTGTGTGTTTATGATTGCGTGTGTGTGTGTTTAGGAGTGTGTGTGTGTGTATGTGTGTGAGAGAGTGTGAGTGTGTTCAGGAGTGTGTGTGTGTTTAGGAGTGTGTGTGTGAGAGAGTGGATGTGTATGTATGTGTTTAGGAGTGTGTGTGTGTGTATAGAAGTGTGTGTGTGTTCTGGACTATGGCCCTGAGTCACAGTGTAAATAAACGGTGTCAGGTTCGAGGTTCGAGGGGGACGGGGGGTAAAAGTGATTTGCATTCATCCTTTTTTTTTCTCTTCTACCGCAGGCGGTTAAATTGAGCTCCGACAGGGCGGGGGAATTAAATCAGATTCATTGTCGTTTATTAAATCTGTGTTTCTTTTTTCCAATGACACACTTCCCCGTGTGACGCGGGTTTAACACCCTGAACGCTCAGAGGGTCCGGGCAGCAGCGCTTTGGTTCAGCAGCGAGCAGACAGAAGCATAGGTAGGATAGGACGGCCCATCAGGACCAGTCACATGTTAAGAACAACACATACACAAACCCGCACATCGCCTTCTTTTTCTCCCCATCTTCTCCGTAAATAATTCCCTTCCCGTATCGGGATAACGAGGCTAATCGGGATGAGGGCGTTCCCGGATCGGGCCCCGTCTTAAGCCCCGTCACAAAGAAAATTAAGTCACTATTTAGTGTCCTCTGAGGAGAGAGGAGAGAGGGGCCCCGAGGGAGGAGCTGTGGGGAGGAGGAGGGCCCCAATGGGACTTAGGGGCCACAGTGGGGACCAGGGGCCCCAGTCAAGACCAGGGGCCACAGTGACCAGGGGCCCCAGTGGAGACCAGGGGCCCCAGTGGGGACCAGGGGCCACAGTGGAGACCAGGGGCCACAGTGGGAACCAGGGGCCACAGTGGGAACCAGGCTGCAGTGTCTCTCAGGGCTACTGGGTGCTGAGAGGCACAGGGGTGACTACCAAAGGCTGGACTTCAAAACCACGACACTCCCCGCCCCCCCGGCCCTCCGTCAGACTACAGCTGCCCCCCCCCCCCCCCCCGTGTCACATGACCTCCGTCCACGCGGGCCACATGACACGGGTCGGGGTGGTTTTGAACAGGTTCTCTTTTTCTTTTTAAGTGAGGGAGGGGCGTGCATGTTGGGTGGGGGCAGAGAGCACATGGGGGCAGCGGCGGGGGGGGGGCGGGGGGGGGGGCGAGAAGCTTGGCTGATTATAGAGGAACTGAAATGGTGGTGCACTGCGTCCAAGGGTCCGGATGTACGGTGGGCGGGGCCTCTCTCCCGTACCGACCAATCAGTGGTCCGGATGTACGGTTGGCGGCGCCTCTGATTGGCCGGTTATGAGAACGGAACCGCCCCTCGTACGCCCGGACTCTTGGATCTAGTGGACGACCGACGGAAATGATTGCCAAACAAGTAAAGGCTACAAAGTCTGTGGTAAGAGCAGGTCCCCCTGTGTGTGTGTGTGCGTGCGCGTCTGCGTGAGTGTGTTCAGGGCCACACACACACATCAGTTCCTGGTCCGTTTGATCCCAGACATCATGGGTTGGATCCCTTTAAAGCGATCCGACTTTACAGTTTTGCTGCTACTGTACAAACGCGTAGAAAAGAGTTAGAGTTTGCTGCACGGGGCTGCTGTGGTGTTTCTGGCTGCGGTTAACGTGTCCGTCTGTCCGTAACGTAACGCAGCCCTTCCAGAGCTCACAGTGGTACGTGTCGGGTCTGACCGGACGCGCTACAGAACAGAGAAACAAAGGAAAACGAATCAAAACAAACTCAAAACACAAACGCAAAGCCAGTCCACCAGAGGAGGAGGAAGGGTTATAAAGCATTTCAGAAAAGGGTTCAAAACAAGCATGCGTCGAGTCTAGAGGGTTATTGTGCTCACCAGGGGTCTGTGTGTGTGTGTGTGTGTGTGTGTGTAAGATTATACTTAATGTATTGATTGATTTTAATTGATCGATGTGATCTCAAATAGCACATTTGAGGTTTCCAAACAGAGCTTAGAAATGTGTTTGCCAAAACCCAAACGTTTAATGAGTAATTACATGTGTAATGTACGGATATCAACTCTCAAATGAATCTCCACTGAATTCAAATAAAAAAGGACATGCTTCTTTTGGAGAAGGGATTAGAAAAACAAAGATATGAAATAACATAATAATCAAAGTAACAACATAATCATAATAATAATAATAATAATCATAATAATAATAATAATAATAGAAAGTTAACCTCTGGGAAACTAGCATGGGGTTGGATGCAAGTTGTCAGGAGGAAGAGGAGGAAGAGGAGGCAGTTTAGTTGAGAAGGCAGGACCAATGGGAAGTGAGTCCAGTCCGGTCAGCCAATCCTGGCTCAGCCAATCCTGGCTCCGCCATAGGCTGCAGCAGCAACAGGGTAAAGGGTGGGGTCTGCCGGGCAGGGGGTGGGAGGGGCGTGGGCAGTGGGGACCGGACCAATAGGATGGCGGTGGGGGCGGGGTTTAACGGGGGTCAAGAGTCCCCGGCCTACAGGAAGGAGGGGGGAGGGCTATTCCGTCACAGTGAGAAAGGCACAGGGCTCGTGTGTGTGTGTGTGTGTGTGAGTCTGTCTGTGTGTGTGTGTGTGAGAGTCTGTCTGTGTGTGCGTGTCTTTGTGAGTGTCTGTCTGTCTGTGTGTGTTTGTGTGTGCGTGTCAGTGTGTGGTGTTGTTTGTGTGAGTGTGTGTGTGTTTTTTTTTGTGTGTGTGTGTCTGTCTATGTGTGTGTTTGTGGGTCAGTCTGTCTGTGGTGTGTGTGTGTGTGTGTGTGTGTATCTTTGTCTGTCTGTGTGTGGTGTGCGTCAGTGCATGTGCACGAGAGTGGCAGAACCTAGTTTCTTTGGGGGGGGGGGGGTAGTTTGGGGGGGCTACAACAGAATGGGAGGCTGAGAGGGGGTGGGTGTTGGACTGGTACCCGGGGGTGGTGACGGCCAGGGGACGTGGGAGGGGGGGTCGGTGACGTTGGGGGGGGGGGGGGGGGGGGGTCCAGGGTCACGGCGGCGGTGGCGTCTCAGAATATGGTGGTCTCGTACTTGGTGCTGGCGGGCCGCTGCCTGCCGGCGTCCCGCGGGTGGAAGAGCCAGGAGGTGCTCCCGAACGACTGCATGTCGGGGTCCGCCTCCAGGGGCTCAATCTGGGGGGGGGGGGGGGGGGGGGGAGAGGAGGAGGGCGTGAGACCGGCGGCCATCGGACCAGAGGAGCCTCGGTGAGGAGGGGGAGACACGGGGTCCGCTGGGGGGGCTGACATCTTTAATTTTTTTCGGGGGGGGTTGCAGTGCAGGGGGGGGGGGGAGGGGGGGGTGGTCCGGACGAATGGAGGGCGGCTGACAGCAGACACACACTGAGCGTGCTCGGGGGGGCCGCGGCGGCGACACACGACACCACCACAGACCACAGACCACAGCCAAAGCCCGCCACCGCCCCCAGCAGGGGGCCGGTGAGGTGGACGGTTCAAATATGGCACGAAGCAACGGAAACGGACACAGGATGGGGGCGCACAGCACAGACAGATGATTGGTCCAGACGGGGGGGGGGGGGGAGTCTCGGCTCAACAGGCAGACATCGGACTGACAGCGCTGGAGACGTTTTTACGAGGCGACATGAGGTTTGTGTGGAGAGATGCTGACTAGCGTGAGGTAAGGTGTAAATGCGCTGTTCAGACGTTGATTAAAGGGGCCCTATCTCCCCAGCAGGGGTCCTGTCGAGGAGCCTTGAGCAGCCCTTTCAAACTCCCACTTGTGACATCACAACCAGGAGAGTCAACTCGTGACATCACGACCGGGAGAGTCCACTCGTGACATCACGACCGGGAGAGTCCACTCCGCTGTGTGACAGATGAACTCCAGTCTGGCAGTTGATCCAGTCCACCAATCGACTCCTTCCAACAGAGTTGGACCCTCCCACAGTGGTGATGTCACTTTTGAAACGGCTCATCATGGTTCATCAACACGACGGAATAGCGCCCCTTTACAAATCGACCCTTCACTCTGTGTTGGGAACTAGCTTCCACTTAAAAACCTGAAAACGTGTACAGTATGTTCCACCAAGCCTCCACCACATCAGCGGCCGATAGACACTCACAGAGACAGGAAGTAGCACAGGAAGTAGCACAGAAACCAAAACAGGAGCACGAGGTTAAAGGACGAGGTTAAAGGACGGGGGTCCGAACTCGTCTTTGTTGTCTGGGAGCTGGAGGGTGACGGTGAGCAGACAGGAGGAGGAGGAGGAGGAGGAGGAGGAGGAGGAAGAGGAGGAGCAGGAGGAGGAGGAGGAGGAGGAGGAGGAGGAGGAGGAGGAGGAGCAGGATGATGGGGTGCCGTGCTGCGATATCGAAAGATGAGGTAGGCCAGGGAGGGAGGGAGGGCTGGAGGGAGGGGGATATTAAACAGGAGGAGATCAATGCCACTGCGGCAGGGCTGAAGGGGGGAGGACGGGGGAGAGGGTGGGGGGGGGGATTGTTGCGGCGGCACACAGACGGGGGCGATGGAGGGGGGAGGAGGAGGAAGAGAGAGAGCAGGACCTGTACTCCGGGGCTAACTGGGTGCAGTGGGAGGAGGGACGCGCGGTGGCTAGTACACGTGTGACAGTAACAGCAGCGGCACTCGACCACAGGTGCACCCTGGGAGGCCAGTGGGCCGGAGGAGACACAACAGAGACATGTTAAAATAGAGAGGGGGAGGGAGAGGGAGGGAGCGAGGGGAGGAGAGAGAGAGAGAGGGAGGGGGAAAGAGGGAGTGGGAGGGAGAGAGAGAGAGAGATGGGGGGAGGAAGGAAGAGAGAGAGAGAGAGGGGGGGGAGGGAGAGAGGGAGAGACGAGGGATGGAGAGGGGGGGAGAGAGAGAGATAGAGTGAGAGAGAGGGGAGGGAGAGAGGGGTGGGAGGAAGGGAGAGAGAGGGGGGAGAACAGAGATATGTTAAAACAGAGGGAGGGGGATAGAGAGAGAGGGAGGGAGAGAGGGAGGGAGCAACAACAGAGACATGTTAAAATAGAGAGGGAGGGGGAGAGGGAGAGACAGAAGGAGAGGGAGGGAGAGAGGACAGAGTGACCAACAACATAGACATGTTAAAACAGAGAGAGAGAAAGAGAGGCAGTTTGACAGAGAGCGCATTAGAGACAGAGACAGAGAGCGAAAGGAGGCAGGGGGGACAGAGCAGACGGACACACAGTTTAAATGCATCCAACGCAGAAACCGTCATGCCGGGATGTGCACAGCCTGGTCGTTCAACACCCGTTCGTCTGAACATGATCTAACAATCCACCGCACGCTATGCCTGCTCCATCTCTAGGAATCATGTCCTCCTGTCGTCAAACACACCCCAGGGAGCGGCCCCCCCTGTGGCCCCCACCGCCCACCCCCCAGCCTCCAGCGGGACCCCAGTGAGTGGGCCCCCCGTCGGCCCCCCAGCCTCCAGCGGGACCCCAGTGAGTGGGCCCCCCGTCAGCCCCCCAGTCTCCAGCGGGACCCCAGTAAGCGGGCCCCCCCGTCGGCCCCCCCCGTCGGCCCCCCCCGTCGGCCCCCCAGCCTCCAATGGGACCCCTTGTTTATTATGATCAGGGTGCAGCGGTGGCCGCGACTCTAAAGGTATATTACATTTATCACTCCTCCCGATAATAAAGCCCTGTGATTTGCTGCTCAGCGTGGAGCGAGCGAGGGAGCGAGCAAGGGGGCGAGCTCTGGGCGGGAGAGGGCAGCTCTGGGCGGTGACAGTGGAGGCAGGGGGGGGGGAGGGGGGGGGGGGGGGTTGGTTTATATATGGCCGCACACCGCCCATCCATCAGGTGGGGGGGGGCACCTAGAAAATAAATGACGCGGCAGTGGCGACGATGGGAACGGAGGGGGAGGAGTCTGGTGCCACAGCGCCGAGAGACCGAATACGGCAGTGTGCATCATGGTCACGCCTTCGTCATGCTCCGCTCGCTGGGGGGGCCGCAGTCACACGCCGCTGCATGATATCCTGTAAGGTTAGCTGGATGACATTTGCAGCGGAGCACTGAGTCATCACACCCCCCCCCCTCTGTCCCCCCTCCGTCCCCACGCCTCAGACCTCAGACCTCCCACGAGGCCGGTCAGAAGGTCAGCAGGTCGTGGTCCGGCCGGCCCGGTGGTCCGGATACGAAGTGGTCCGCACGCTCTGGGGTCCTGACCCCCCAGGCAGGGGTCTAGTGGTGGGGGGTCGTCTACCAGGGGGAGTCGTACTTCATTATAGTACTTAGTTGTGTAGCGTCCTATCCTAGCTATCTTTGTTGTATACGGGGAATGGGTTAACCTAGTGATTGTGATGCTTGGCACTTGGTTCCATGAACATCCTTACTGTACCGACAGCAATATATGGTTGTTTCTCTTTCTTCTGACAAATGTACTTATTGTAAGTGTCTTTGGATAAAAGCGTCTGCTAAACGCCCTGAATGTAAATGTAGTGGTGGACGGGGTGCTGGACCCCCAGCGGAGAGGCACTGGGTTCGAGACCCTCACACCCCTCCGGTCTACCTGTGGGCGGGCCCCGTTACCATGACTCCAACCTGCTTGTTAATAACCGGTTTGCTGACTGAATGTTTCACTGGGCGTTGCTTTGGATAATTTGTGTGTGTGGATAATAATAATAATCTGCAACATCTGTTGTATTCATCATCAGAGGCTGTTATCCAGGGTGACTGTCAGAGGGTGTTTCAGATGCATCATACATCATAATGAGCAGGGAGAGGCGGACAGGCATGTGGCTCAGAAACACCTACAGCTGGACTGCCGAGACTGGGATTTGAACCCAGAACCTTTCCGATGGCGGTCAAACCTTAACAGCTAGACTAGGACTGTTCACATCTCTCTGCAGGCATCCTTTCACCAAACACATTCGTAACACACGTTTTAATCACTTTGATCCAAGCGGCTTTGGACTTTTTGTTTGTTTCAATGATAATAATAAATAAATACTAATACTAAATACTAAAACTAGTAAACTAAAGTGGACCCAGTGGACCCAGCAGGGAGTCTGGTCCCAAGTCTGGTACTCACTGTGGACCGCCGCATGCTGTTCCAGGACTGGGACACGGGTCTGCTGGCTTTGGTCTCGATCACCTCCGAGTTCAGGGACAAAGGCGGGACGTACTGTCTGGCCCTGGACTGCACGGCCAGCTGATAGGCCACCTCGAACGCCTGTCCCAGCGTCAGGATGATCTCATAGGTCTGCGTCTGGAAGCACACGGTCAGGGCATGGTGTGATTGGTCGATGTGGGCTTTAGGTCAACATATTGGTGATGGAATAAAGGGGGATGAGAGGGTTAAGGTGATGGTGGAGGCGGGTCTTAAAAAGATAACAGGTTTGATTGGCGGGGATTGTGTTAGGACCATGTTTGGACAAAGTGTGGTTGTGTGTTCCTGGGCACGGAATATATTGCAGAGTGACTTGAAACTCAATTAGTTAATCTCATTACGTGCTTTTAAATACAAAATGAAAGGTATCTGAGATATCTTTAATTTAGCTGGTTACGAAACTGACTGAAACGTCTCTTTGGAAATGTGAGTTCCCTCTGCCTGTCTTTTTGGATATTTTCCGTTTGGCCTCCTTTGTGTTTTCTGTGTGTTTGCGTTTTCTGTGTGTTTGCGTTTTCTGTGTGTTTGCGTTTTCTGTGTGTTTGTGTTTGGTATTGATGCTGCACCTGGTCTCCCTGAAATAACAGACTCTAAATCTCAATGGGACTCTGCTTAAATAAAGGTTAAGTATTTCACTTTATTTATTTCCCTACACACACGCACACACACACACACACACACACACACACACACACACACACACACACACACACACACACACACACACACACACACACACACACACACACACACACACATACACAAGCGCATGCATTTCTTTTTACATTACATTCATTCAGCCAAAGAGTCCAAAGTGCATTCGACTATGAAAATATATCCTAAAAAGTGCAAGAATCATTTGAGTGCATAAAATGATTCAATAAGGCAAACTGCTTTAAAACACACTCACGCACGCACGCACGCACGCACACACGCACGCACGCACACACACTCACTCACTCACTCACTCACTCACACATTCACATTCACACATTTTATTTGGGGGTCTCTGGAGTGTGATATTCCACCTCACCCTCACAAAACGAGCAGTGCTAGCTCGGGGCTAAACAGCTATATATCCTGCTGCCTCTGCTCCGGGCTGAGCCCGCGCTAACAGACAGTAACTCGTAAAATTGCACCTTAAAATCTAGCTGCGTCAGACACGGCAGACTGGTGACTCTGAGGGATCACCTCGCGTCGGGGCGGGGGGGCCGCCGAGCTGTTCGGGGTATAATAATACGAATGAAACAGGAGCGACGCGCTGAAGCAAACAGATCATTCCATCACCTCCAGCTGGGGGTCTGCGTGCGAGCAGACCGCACTAAGTGGCAGGGACCCCCTCCCACCCCCCCCGCTTGGCAGAGAGAGAGGGGGGGGGGCCTCACTGCAGGGGGCCGGCTGTTGTCTTCGACGACAACCGATGTGTTATGAATTCACCCTCTCACGAGGAACAGGTGGACAGGACTGACGCGGTTTCACACGGAGCTGCACTTTCACTAGCAACACGCGTCTGGTTTAAGATGAGGCCCCTGTGTCATAATCCTGTTATAAATCGTGTGTGCTGTGCACATACTGTAACGTTATTGGATCATTTGCAAAGTGATACCTGGACAGTATGAGCTGGCATCAAAACAGGTGGGATTGTTTCATACGTTCAATGTTGATGCCATTTGATCAGGAATGCTGTCCCTCGAGACAACTGGTCAACATAAAAAAAAATAAACAACTGGCCAATAGGCTTGCTTGAATTAAGAAAACTGCCCAATAATATCACATCAATTAAGAAACTTGACCAATAGGCTTGCTGCGTGGAGACGCCTGGCCAATAGGAGCGGAGAGGGGCGGGCTGTACTCACCACCTCCACTGTGCTGAAGACGTGGCAGAAGTGATGGCCGCTCTTCAGGTCCTTGGTGATGTAGGCGAAGCTGCGCAGGTCGTCGGGGTCCTGAGCCGCGCACGAGATGTTCCTGATCTCATGCTCCGCCACGATGGTCTTCAGGAGGGGAAGGAGCCAGGGGGGCGGCGGAACAATCAGAGGAGAGTTACACACGGTGAACAGTATTGATAGTATTGATAGTATTGATAGTGGGGGGGGTTTGATTTGAGGAGTCGAATCGATAGACAGAGGAAGGATTACACACGTACAGACATGGATACACACACACACAGATCACCCTCACACACGCACACACACCTATATACAGACACTCACAGATTCACACGCATGTAGATACACACACACACAGACACACACACACACACACACACAGACACACACACACACACACACACACACACACACACACACACAGACATGGATACACAGACACACTGACACACACACGTGTCTCGTTACCTTGCTGGCCGCGTCTATGAACTTGACCCCTCTGTAGGTGATGGATAGTATAACAACCGGACCTTTCTTGGAGTCCTTCGATTTCTGGTGAAATGAAATGAAACATTAATGCAGCGGGGGGAGGTTAGAGATCCAGCTGCCGTCTCGTCTCAATGACACCACGACCTTCTGGTGGTGTTCATCACCGCTCAAACAAAGGGCTGCATTCCAAAACCTTTTCCTATGAGCCGTGTTAGCTAGAGCTCCAGCAGGAGGAGTGTGGAGACAACCAAGCTACTTGGAGGTCTGAACACGACCTGTATCGAGTCAAATCGATACAGGACGACTGTTGGAATGCAGTGTAGAAGCAATAGATAGGAGGACTTAGAGAAAGGTTTTGGAATGGAGCTGGTCAGCCATGAAGGTCAACATGTCACGTTAGCGGTTAGCGGTTAGCGGTTAGCTGTTAGCACTCACCCTGATCTTAGCGCAGGCGTCCTGGGTGGACTCGATCCCTCGTAGATCCCTGATGATCATGGAGCCGAGGTACTGGACAGAACAATGAGACACAACACGTGAAACACATCGAAACGACAAAGTTTTGGCTTTATCTTTGTCTTCGGCAAACCGATGTTTGACCAGGCATCAACCATCCCGCATCAACTCTCTCAACCACAACGTTGGTGTTTGATTTATGGGAAGCTTCCAGTGTGTTACACATACTATCGTCTTAATGCATTATTCTACATAAGGAACATTGAATCCCAGTATGACTCTGTTGCTTTAATCTCAATACGTACTCATTATCTTATCTCAGACCATCTCATCCCAGAGCAGATATCACTGCTGCATAGTCACAGAGCTATGTATAGCCTGACACTGAACCATGAGTCAGGCTCATCACAGTACAGCCATCATCAGCCTGGCTCTGCCCATTTCCAGCACCCTATTTGTATGTATATGTACAGTATGTATGTCAATTATAGCAGCCATTGCACTCCTGATCATCCCTGGAAGGAGGGGTCCCCCACTCTGCGTTCCTTCTCAGGATTTCTTCCTTCCTCAGGATTTTTTTCTTGCCCTCTGGGGGCCTAGGGTCAGGGGGCTGTTATAAACACACGGCCTGCTAAGCCCTTTGAGACTCTACCTGTGATTAAGGCCTACACAAATAAAATTGCCTACACAAATAAAATTAAATGCGCCTTCCAAGATCTCCCCACTTGTGACATCACAAGTGGGGGCGGGGCCCCCAGAGCGATGATGGATGGGTCCTGCTCCAGTCTCACAGCTGGTGCACGCCGCCCCATCCATCATCCAACCGCGTCGTTCGGGGTGGACACGACCACTTCTGACATCACAAGTGGCAGATACATGATGGATATGACAGGCAGCGCATGATGGATGGGGTCGACTCCCGCCTCACCGGCTGGCGGTCCACCAGGGAGGGAGCGTCAAGGGGTGGGGGTCATCCATCTGGGAGGGGGGGGGGGGGCACGCCTATTTGTGACATCACAAATGGGAGGAGGGACACACCCATTTGTGATGTCACAAGTGGACCGATGTTGCAACGTCTCTACCCTGATAACCGGTGGTGAATGCCAATTTGTGACATCACAAATGGACGGAGGGACATGCCCATTTGTG
This sequence comes from Micromesistius poutassou, assembly GCF_964030765.1. Lineage (NCBI taxonomy): Eukaryota > Metazoa > Chordata > Actinopteri > Gadiformes > Gadidae > Micromesistius > Micromesistius poutassou. The sequence continues at coordinate 7,622,281 of NC_140272.1, forward strand.
ATGTCACAAGTGGACCCGTTTCGAAACAGGCTCGTACCCTGATAACCGGTGGTGTAACAGAGCTACTCACGGTGGCCTCGTAGCCGCAGGAGTCCAGGATGAGTTTGTCGGGGTGGTGGTGCCAGGCGGAGACCGTCGCGTAGGTAGCGGAGTTACTGGGCGGGCGCAGGTTCACCCGCGGCTCTTTGTGCCGGTCGCTCTGCCGGTCCTGGGGAGCGCGAGCACAGGAAGTGGAGGAGTCAACACAGGAAGTAGAAGAGCCATGACAGGAAGTGGAGGAGTCATGACAGGAAGTAGTGCAGTCATCACACAGGGGTCTTTGACTCTCTTTACTATAAGTGTCTTAGGGATCTATGACTCTCTCTAGTATGATAGTCTTCACATGGCGGTCCTTGACGCTAGTATTAGAGTCTTCACATGGGGGTCCTTGACTCTAGCTAATGTGCTAACCATGAGGGCGCTCTACCTTTCCTCACGCTAGTTTCAAGTCCCTTTTCTCTCTACTCTGTCACATCCATAAAAGCACAGAACAGCACTGATACAACATGGAGAAGACAACACAGGACACTTGATATGAAGGGATGGGATGCAGAAAAAGGCAAGGCCGGTTTATGTAAATGTGTCCCAGCTGAACCAACTGGTCTGAACCCAGTCTGATACTGGACTGAACCCACTCTGACATCTCCCTCCAGTAATAGGCCTAACCCCGACCTGCTGGTTAATGAATCAGAAGCAATGTCTGCAGATTCATGGTCATTTGTGCATCTAAACAACACTATTTCTATATTTATACATACTATTAATAAATGATGTATCCACGGGGGTTTTATGTGCTTGTCTATATGTATCTGGGTCCATATGCACACCCCCGCTTGAAAATGAAATGGTTCCTCCCAAGTGGGTGGTTCTTCCTCCACAGTGGAGGGATATTAAGGGTGTGATTAGGTTCCGTGTGTCCGGTCAAGGCCTGCGGGCGAACACCACCTGTCTCCTAATCCCCGTCCGGTAACTCTCGCTAAGTACACACCGTAAAGTTTAACACTCGTTCTCACAGCGCCGCCGCTAGCTGTATTAAACGCTCTATCTGTTTATCGACAGATGGTGGTCCATCCTGGGTCATGTACCCCATGATCACCCCTCTACTGCGCTGATGTAGAGTCATCTTTTTATTTAGTTATTAAACAGGGAGTACAGGTGCACCTGTGTTTCTCAGGACTTTAGAGCACTAAAGAACCTTTTTAGCGGGTTGTGGTGACTGGACGCCTGGCATATCGCAGTGACTACAACTGAAGGCCTGCACTCTCCTTACGGTTCACCGGCCAGCACCCCATCACCAATTTTTAATGTTTTGCCTGTATGTCTCTCTGTCAATTATGGCACCAATTGCAGTCCTGATCATCCCTGGAAGGAGGGATGCCCCACTCTGCGTTCCTTCTCCAGATTGGGTAGCCGTGGCCTACTGGTTAGGGCTTCGGCCTTGAAACCGAAGGGTTGCTGGTTCGATCCCTGACCCAGTAGGAAAAATGTGGGCGGGGGACGTGGTTGAGCACTGCTCGACCATGCCCACGTCCATGGCTGAAGGGCCCTTGAGCAAGGCGCCTAACCCCTCTCTGCTCCCCGAGCACCACTGTAGCGGCTCACTGCTCTGGGTTAGTATGTGCTTCACCTCACTGTGTGTTCTCTATGTGTTTCACTAATTCACGGATGGGATAAATGCAGAGACCAAATTCCTTCTATGTGTGAGCATACTTGGCCAAACAGCTGATTTACATTTACATCTCTTCCTTGCTAATTAAGGGAGTTTTCTCCTGCCCTCTGCCCACAGACCATTAAGCCCTTGTAGACTGTACCTGTGATTAAGGGCTATACAATTGAATTGAACGAAAAAGCAAACAGTTGACTTGTGTGTGACATTTTGACATTTTCTGACCCCTGTTTTGGATTATTGGATTAAAACCTTCTTTGTGTAAGCAACACAATCAGCCCAGTAATGGGTTCATTTATTTTTCGTCCTATTTCCGACAGTGGGGATTGTGAGGCCAAACTAAAACTGGACCATCAGCACATTTTGTGCTTTGCCAACTTTGTTTTTTGGACCAGGTTGCGATGATTAATGGTTGCTTTTAGTTTTTTACACTCACAAGATGTTATATCAGGCATATATTTTTCCTTGACCACAATATTTATTAGACAACATTAAGGTCTGGGTGGCGAGAGAGGTTTTTAGGGTGAAAACATGAGGTATTGAGAGAATGGGATAGCGAGAGATAGAGAGAGGGGAGACAGGAGAGACAGAGAGGAGATAGGACAGATATGGGGAGAGAGAGAGGAGAGGGAGAGAGAGAGAGAGAAATAGAGAGAGAGCGCGCGAGAGAGAGAGAGCGCGAGAGAGAGAGAGAGAGAGAGAGAGAGAGAGAGAGAGAGAGGAGAGAGGAGAGAAGAGAGGAGAGTGATGAGAGGGAAAAGGCAGGGGAGAAAGAGGAGAGAGAGAGAGCAGATAAAAGACAGAGGGAGATGAGAGAGAGAGCAGGAGGGAGTGAGGGGGAGAGATGGAGAGGGAAGAGGGAGGAGGGAGCCAGGTAGAGCCAGCAGCATACTTCAAAAGAAGTCAAAAACGTTTTTTGAGGACAGACCCATTTTCCTCTCTGCGCGTTTTCGGTTTGATCACTGAACGTTCCGTTAGTTAAGACCGGTGGGTCGCCATGGAGACGGGAAATCAGGATTCTGATTGCGGAAAGAATCCCAGAAATAAACCGCTCCTGCCTTCCAATTCCTGACTAATCAGACCCGATGTTTGCACGGTCGTCGTCCGCAGAGACCTCTCAAGACCTCTCAAATCCAGAGTCCTGTCCTGGAAGGGCCCAGAAAGTTCTCTCTGAGTTTGGTCTTTTACGCCACAAACACCGCAGGCGTTCAGTTCTGAGACCTCACCCGGTCTCTGTTGCACCAGGAGAAGGGGTCTGAGGGGGGTCCAGGGTAGGACTAAGGGGGGGTCCTACCCTGAGGAGGGTCCAGGGTAGGACCAGGGGGGGTCTTACCCTGAGGAGGGTCCAGGGTAGGACTAAGGGGGGGGTCCTACCCTGAGGAGGGTCCAGGGTAGGACCAGGGGGGGTCTTACCCTGAGGAGGGTCCAGGGTAGGACCAGGGGGGGTCTTACCCTGAGGGGGGTCCAGGGTAGGACTAAGGGGGGGTCCTACCCTGAGGGGGGTCCAGGGTAGGACTAAGGGGGGGTCCTACCCTGAGGAGGGTCCAGGGTAGGACTAAGGGGGTCCTACTCACCACAGAGCAGGTCTCTCTCTGATGGGGGGGTCTCTCTCAGAGGGGGTCCTGGTAGGGTCTAGGGGGTCCTACTCACCATGGAGCAGGTCTCTCTAGAGAGGGGGTCTCTCTCAGAGGGGGTCCTGGTAGGGTCTAGGGGGTCCTACTCACCATGGAGCAGGTCTCTCTAGAGAGGGGGTCTCTCTCAGAGGGGGTCCTGGTAGGGTCTAGGGGGTCCTACTCACCACGGAGCAGGTCTCTCTAGAGAGGGGGTCTCTCTCAGAGGGGGTCCTGGTAGGGTCTAGGGGGTCCTACTCACCACGGAGCAGGTCTCTCTAGAGAGGGGGTCTCTCTCAGAGGGGGTCCTGGTAGGGTCTAGGGGGTCCTACTCACCACGGAGCAGGTCTCTCTAGAGAGGGGGTCTCTCTCAGAGGGGGTCCTGGTAGGGTCTAGGGGGTCCTACTCACCACGGAGCGGGGTCTCTCGCTGTAGGAGCGGAGCGAGGCGTTACAGTCGGGGTCGTCTCTGCGGCGGCGGCGGCCCGGCTCACTGAGGGGGAGGAGCATGTCCATGGAGCGGCTGGTGTAGGGGTCCATCTGGCTGAGGGGACTGGTGGACTGGGACAGCAGGTCATGGAACTGACACACACACACACACACACACACACACACACATGGGGACATGGAGACACACACATGGCGGATGGACACACACAACCACACACACACACACACACACACACACACACACACACACACACACACACACACACATAAAGAAAGACAGATAGACACACACAAAGACAAAGAAACACACAAACCGACACACCCACCCACACACACACACACACACACACACACACACACACACACACACACACACAACCCACATAGAGACCAAAAAATAGACACCCACAAAACCACACAAACACACACACACACACACACACACACACACACACACACACACACACATAGAGGTAGATAGATAGACACACAGAAACACAAGGGCACACACACAGAGACAAACATATAGACACACACATACACAAAAAAACACACACAACGACGTACACACACACACACACACACACACACACACACACACACACACACACACACACACACACACACACACACACACAGAAACACAGAGACAGACAGATAGACACACACAAACACACACAGTTACATCCAAGCATAATATTCAAGTCAAGAACAACAGAGATGAGCTAAGCCTGACTGGGAAGCGTTCCCCAAGCGTGTGACTGGACTTGGTGGACTGGGACACGACGACAACCACTCTCACACAAACACATCTACTCAGATGAAGGATATCTCAGATGTCTCTCAGGCTGTCTCTCTCTCTCTCCGCCTGTCCCTCTCTCAGCCTGTCTCTCTCTCAGCCTGTCTCTCTCTCCGCCTGTCTCTCTCTCTCCGCCTGTCTCTCTCTCCACCTGTCTCTCTCTCAGCCTGTCTCTCTCTCTGTCTCTCTCTCTCTCCGCCTGTCTCTCTCCGCCTGTCTCTCTCTGCCTGTCTCTCTCTCAGCCTGTCTCTCGCTCAGTCTCTCTCTCTCCGCCTGTCTCTCTCTCTCCGCCTGTCTCTCTCTGCCTGTCTCTCTCTCTGCCTGTCTTTCTCTCCGCCTGTCTCTCTGTCAGTCTATCTCTCTCTCTCTCTGCCTGTCTCTCTCTCAGCCTGTCTCTCTCTCAGTCTCTCTCTCTCCGCCTGTCTCTCTCTCTCTCCGCCTGTCTCTCTCTGCCTGTCTCTCTCTCTGCCTGTCTTTCTCTCCGCCTGTCTCTCTCTCAGTCTATCTCTCTCTCTCTCAGCATGTCTCTCTCAGCCTGTCTCTCTGCCTCTAGAACCGACCAATCGCTGCAGGAGGGCGTGGTGCTGGGGGGGAGGGGTGGTCTGTGAGGGTCCGGGGAACGGAGTGACGTGATCTTGTGTGTGATTAGGGCAGAGGAGAAAGGAGGGCGTGATTTATTCTGGTCTGATTCCCCGTCTCCATGGAGACCCACCGGTCTCAACTATGGTAACGCTCAGGAGACAAACAGTGTTTCGCGAAACGCAAAAACTACCCGTTCGGTGGCAACCAGAGATGGAGTCCCCGGGTTCTGAAGCTCCTAAGTCACCTCGCATCGAAGCATCTGCTGCTAAACGGCTTAAGATTGAATAATTGACGAGGAGAGGAGTGATACTCTGCGTCGTGGTCAGGACGCAGGGCCCCAGCAGGGGGGGTATTAACCATGGTCTGCTCAGGGGCCGCTGCCAGGTCCCGGGCCCCACAGGTCCGTAGCCCCACCTCAGGCCTCCTGCTGGCCCCTGTGCTCACCATGATCTGGGAGAGCCGGTGGGACTTGCTGGGGGCCTCCTCATAGGGCCGCTCTGCCAGGGAGGCGATGATGCGTTTCCTGTGGCCCAGGGCAGCGATCTTGATTACCTGGACACACACACACACACACACACACACACACACACACACACACACACACACACACACACACACACATACACACAGACACATACGCAAGCATACACACAAACAAGCACACAGGCAAGCATAAACACACACACACACACACACACACACACACACGCACGCACACACACACACACACACACACACACACACACACACACACACACACACACACACACACACACACACACACACACAAGCACACATGTATGCACAGACACACACACACATGCAAGTATGCACCCACACACACACACACACACACACACACACACACACACACACACACACACAGCGGCCACAGAGTTACAAGCCTAGATCTTCAGTAGCATCCATATCTCAAAATACTGTCATGTTTTCCATCCCTTGACGATGCTAATGCAAATATATTGTATATTCATAGTACACATGAACAAGTTGTGGTCTCCCCCCCGCCCCCAAACACACACACACACACACACACACACACACACACACACACACACGCAAACACACACACGCACACACACACACGCAAACACACACACACGCAAACACACACACACCTCTTTGCTGGCACGCATCCAGGGGCAGAAACAGAAATGGCAGTGGTCAATAATTCAGGCTCAATCTGTAGCTGGGAGTGGAGGGGGGGCGGTAGGGGCGGTAGGGGTGGGGGGGCCTGGTGATAATTCACTGTACACTCTCCTGGCTCCGAGGAAGCAGGATGACTCGCCAGATGTGAGGAGACAACACACAGAGTGGTATTTTTAGCTCTGTGTTCTCGTATCGCACGCACACTTCAATCACACAACAAAGAGTTATTATTACATGTCGCGCTGTCAGTGAATATGTTTTTTGTTGAATGTATTATCGTTGAGTTTGTGGCCTTGATTGCTGAACGTTCTTGTTGGGATGTTAATTAATTAGGTATTAACGAGTGTTAACTGAAGAACTGTGAGGCTTTCGGTGCGGGTCTGTAGAGTCCTTCCAGAAGGTACCTGTTGTTACCCGGGGCAACAACATCAGACCCAACGCCGTGGAGTCTATTTTCTATTTAACAATCGTAGCAGGTTGTTATTATGCTCGTTTCTTAACGCGGGGGAATAATCATGCATCTTTCATTTGTTTCATCTCTTTTAGTTCTTGGGCTATTTTCCTTTTGTCTTTTTAGTAAATTTTCTGATAATTGTTTCTCGAAGGATGTCAGAAGTTCTCGCCTCAATAAAACCTGTAAAGCTTTGGAGTTGGACCTTAGAAAACGGTTTCCTCTGTTCTTTCATCCCCCCACTCGCTAAACGATCACAATATCTCCGTCATCTTCAAAACTTGTGTTTTTAATTACTTCGGTGGAAGAGGAAACCGCATTGGCCGGGCTGACCTGTCACTCACACGTTCAAACGCTGTAATTATTCCGCAAACTGTGGAGCAGGCACGTGAGTCGGCAGCGGTCCAAAGAAACGTGGAAACGCTTCTCCGGGCGCTTTTTAATCTTCATGCATTGAAAAGACCGCGCTTAGCTTGAGGTGTACAAAAAGATTTAATTAGGAAATAAAAAGCGCGCCTGTGGGGATTAATAGCGAACGGGAGCGGGCCCACCGCCGTGTCCGGAGGAAGCTCGCTCCCGACGCTCGCTCTGCTATCGGGAGATAATGAGAGTGAGCTCGCCGCTGCCAGAGCACTTCTGAGCAGATCCGTCAGTAGGCTACGCACGCCTTTGAGTAATGTGGCCGGCCCTTGCAGATATCGAGTGCGTGCGCCTCACCCCCACGCACACACACACACACACACACACACACACACACACACACACACACACGCACGCACGCACACACACACACACACACACACACACACACACACAGTGAGGTGCAATGCTGAACTTCCTCACGCCGCAAATCCCGCTAACACACGCATGCGCCAACAGCTGTTTGCCTCCCAGACGTCTCACGCCCAACGGTTGTATCCGCCTCATACTGTGTGTCCGATAACGCAGCGACTCCATCAGCGCAAGTTCGCAACAGGGAACCTGGGGCCTGCGTTACGAGGGTCTGGGTCAGACCCTCTGCCTTTTTAGCGCTTATTTGCGTTACTTTTGGTGCCGCAGCGGTCAAAGGGGTTGCTTGGTTACCGCTGTGACACAATGGCGGTCGCCCCTCCCCCCGTCTCCCCTATGATATGATGTCACTTGCGATAGCGCGCTTCGACTCTGAACTCAAAGTTACATCGACCGTAAAAAACGTCCAATCACAATAGAGTGCTCAGATGTTGATAAAGTTGACCTAATAACGAACGACTCGTGAAACTGAGGAAAACATGTTCGATGTTTGCAGACATGGGGATATTACAACGTCTCGCAACCTGCAGCTAACGTCTAGAAGCAAACATCTAGAACCCAACATCTAGCACCCAACATCTAGCAGCTAACATCTAGCACCCAACATCTAGCAGCCAACATCTAGCAGCCAACATCTAGCAGCTAACATCTAGCAGCTAACATCTAGCACCCAACATCTAGCAGCCAACATCTAGCAGCTAACATTTAGCACCCAACATCTAACAGCTAACATCTAGCACCCAAC
>NC_140272.1:7635577-7640056 GCF_964030765.1 Micromesistius poutassou
TGGCTCACGAGCGGCGCCAGCCGGGGTTGACGTGATGCGCTGGGACGTGCATATGTAACCGTAGTAACGGCTCCTCCGTACATGCGCCCGCTGCGTGCGACCATGAACATCGTCCCCCCCCCCCGATTGCCGCCATGGATTCGAGAAAAAAAACACAGCAACGAACCCGAAATAGGAGTCAATGACGATGACTTGGCACGAGAAACAAGTGACTAAACAGCACTTTGAGAGTGTGCATGCTTCTGTGTGTGTCTGTGTGTGTGTCTGAGTGTGTGCGTTTGCGATGGAAGACATCAAAGAGAGGGCCCTGGCACACGCTGCAATATTCATAGGGAACGACTGCAACATAAATGGGTGAAGGCTTCTCCTCTAAGATGGCTTCCAGTGGCAGACAGCCTCCCGTTAACGGGGACACCGGCGGCGTCAGAGCGCAGCCCATCACACTCCTGATCCAGTGTTCGCACCGTGGGGTTTGTGACGCGGGAAGAGATATAGACATGTGACAGGGGCCTCTGCTGTAGTATGTGGTGACAGCCAGGGGTCCACCACATTCTGGGGGCAGAAGAAGCAGCCCATAATAAGGACACCTGTCATAACGACGGTCCGCCTGTCAAAAGGAGGAGAAAGGGCCGAGTAGTTGGTCAGAATGCATGGGCCCTTCAGTGTGAGGGGCCCTCACGGGCTGAGAGGAGCGCAGGTGGCCCCATGCTGGGGGCGCCATGCTGGGGGCCCGGCCTGAGGGACGTTAATGGGAATGCCTGCAATGGGACGATGTGGGACAATGTGTTGACAATGTGTCCGTCAGTGAGCTTCTGGGGCACTAGGTTCCTCGGTTTGGGGCCCTAGGTTCCTCGGTTTGGGGCCCTAGGTTTCTCGGTTTGGGGCCCTAGGTTTCTCGGTTTGTCCACAGTGTTCTACACTAGGCGGTCTTGGTCTGTGGTTCTTCGGCCGATTCGGCGTGTTGAATCGGTGACGGGGGGCCGTCGGTGAGAGAAATCACTCGGATCGGCTGGTGAGCTTGAGCGAATCAATGCACGAGAAGAGAAAGGGAAGCGAGCGAAGCAGCAACAACTTCAACGAGAAGCTACGCACCAAAAATATTGTCAAATTTTTCCACTTCATCATATCTGATCGTCTATCATTTTCACATAGTCTCGATTACGATTGTGAAACGCGAATACTGACTACCGCCACCTGCTGGCTGGGAAACTTCCTCTCACGCAGGTGCAGAATGTACGTGCCAGTTGGTCGCTGGCTGTAGTCTTAGCGATGTGTTCAATTCCTACTGTTTGACTGTTTGGCTGTTGTATCATTGCTAAGACTACGCTAAGACTATGCTAAGACTATGAAGCAACCCAGCAGTAAGCCCTCGCCCAACTAGTTCTCTGACGTCGGTTTCGGGGTTCGCAGCCTCATGGGGTCGGTTGAAGCCAGGAGGGCTGGGGGCGGAGCACTGTGCTGGGCATGGAGAGAGAGGCGAAGCCCCTGGTGCTCCATCACAGGGAATACAATTAAGGATTTCAGTTTTTTTCTTTATTTGTGGGCTGCCTGTTTGATCAGGATTAGGTTCTCCAATTAATCTGGTCTCCTTGATAACTGTGTTCCGTGGGAAGGTATTGGCCTCGATTAATCAGACAGAATACATCACATCCTCACTCCTACCCTCCCCTCTGGGCATTTGTGAGACTCTTGAGCTCATTGCAAATTGCTACTTTGTATGGGAACTTGCGGTTCAGATCCATCTCCATACCTCATCATGCATGTGTTCATGTGTTCACTGACCGGATGTTCCCGTCTGCCCAGTGCTGTCATGCTAATGCTAACGCTAGCCAAGCAGGCAGCGATGGCGCACGTAGCAATAGTGCTGCTAGCAAGCCAGGCAATTATCGAAAGGCAAATCAAGCTACCCCCATCTATTCCTCTGACCTTTTCCCTGATCAAGGCCCCCCGTGGCCCCGCGACATCCCACTAAACACTCTGCGCTCATTTGTCCCACGAAGCCAATCATTTATCTCCGTTGTGCGTTGTGTCCGGCAGACACATTATGCATGTGGTCGGCTGGGGATGCACATTGAAAGTCTAACAACCCGTAAAATTAATCACAGCCCGGCGTCGTCTGCTCCGTCGTCACGGACACGGCAGGCCGCCTTCTGAAACGGCTGTTCGTATTCTCTGGAAATTGACTGTGGGTTTGCAAAGGAGAGGTCTATGGAGTGGAAAGCCGTGTTTTATAGTGACCAGGAAAGGTCTGAGTCTGGTAAGCTCTTACCACCGAACAGCAATGCTTTCACGAAGGCTCGGCATTCTGCACGCTTTCCTTGTCGGCTGCAGCTGGGACGTTGTGTTCTGAAATATAGCCAGTAGCGTACATAGCTCGGCTCTGGGGAAGGCCTCAGATCACCCTCGGAAGGCTGTCTATTATTTACAACCTTGTGTTCTCGAGTAACGCAAAAAAAAACAGATTTGAAAACGTGACGCCGTTTTGCATCGCTGATTGTGCTTCGGTGTCGGGCCAAAAACACGATCTAATATCTCTCATGTATGTATTCCGTGTGTGGAACGTGAAACGCGTTTGGTTGAACCCTTTCACAATAAAGTAGACAACATTGCAGCAGGCATTGGCCTTTAAAAGATGCAGCACATCCATGCGGAACGTGTCAATGCGTTTCAGAAACACGGCCCTGTCCAATCACATACTCCTCAACCGCGACTGCTGGCTGGGAGCCATGATGAGACATGGAGAGATGTGCACTATTCCCCCACTGCTAGAGCCACAACTTGGGATCCAAACTCAGAACATGACGTGCAAAGCGACTGTACATTGAACCTCATAACCTCATAACCATCGGTACAGAACACCCACTACACGAAGGACGAGGGAAAAACATGCTGAACTAATCTAAACACATCTAGCGTAGCCGATGGCTGGATCAGCCTGCATGTCAGGGTGGTACGACATGTGTTGTCACAGACCGCCTCGCATGTCATTCATCTTTATCGTTCAGCATGCAGCAGCTGCCTGCCACCGCACCATCGATGGAGCCACCAGAGAGGAGAGGAGATCACATGATTCAGTGAGCGGCCATGCAGTGCACCGTGCAGCAAGCGGGCCCGAGTGTGCTGCATGCTGATAGGCTGAACTTGAGGATTGTATGTCAAGGATATGTGCATACATGGTAAATCAATCGACCTGCCCGCCCACCCCACCCCCCCCCCCCCCCCCCCCTCGCGGTGGTGGTGGTGGTGGTGGTGGGGGAGAGGGGAGAGCCAGAGGAATCATGCGGGGGAATGGGGGCCGTGGCGGGGAACGGAGGGAGGAGGGGAAGGCTTTTTTTGTCGTCGCCATTTATCTTTGTCTCGGCAAAAGTTGGTACACCTTAGAGGGAGTGGGTGGGAGGCTATGAATCTCCCCAGGGTCAGGCCCAGCATGGCACCTGGGGTCGGGGGAGTAATGGAGGGTAGGGGGAAGCAAAAGGGGAGGTGGGAGGGTGGTGTTTGGTGGTGGTGGGATCAGCCGCAGGGTAAGTGAAAGCAGAGAAATTGGAAGTGACCAGGAAGGTCAAATGCGAGATGGGGGCGGAGTGGTGGTGGTGGAGGGACTGGGGGTTGTGATGGTGGTGGTGGCATAGTGGTGATGGTGGTGGTGGTGGTGATGGTGGTGATGGTGATGGTGGTGGTGAGGCTGGGGGTGGTGGTGGTGGCATAGTGGCGATGGTGGTGGTGGTGGTGGGGCTGGGGGTGGGGGGTGGTGGTGGTGGGGTAGTGGTTATGGTGGTGGGGGTGGTGATGGTGGTGATGGTGATGGTGGTGGGGATGATGGGGCTAGGAGTGATGGGGCTGAGGCTGGTGGTCTTGATGGTGGAGGGGTGATGGGGGTGGTGATGATGGGGCTGATGTAGGGTGGTGATGATGGGGCTTGGGGTAGTGATGGTGGTGGTGGTGGTGGTGATGGAGGGTACGGTCAGTAGATGATGCTGGTGATGGGGGCTAGGGGTGGTGCTGATTTAGTGGGCGCCGGGAGTAGATGCTGCGGCAGCAGGAATGCAAAGCGAGAGAAACCGAAAGCGTCCCACTACTGCTAGACGCGGAGGGGGGTCATGGGGATCAGGGTCGGCACTGTGCTTAGCGTGACGAGAGATGGAGCAAGTACCAAAACACCCGCAAAGACCCTCGCCTAGACACAGACCGTAGTAGCTTCCGCTGGCTCGGTCTGTGTCTACCCTTCGCCTCAAACCAACAAAGCCAGCAGAAGCTACATTGGACCGAACGACTGACGAAGAAGAGAGGGAGAGAGAGAGGGAGAGAGAGAGAGAGACACTTACCATGTACCGCAGGTCGTCGAAGCCGTTGAGCAGGAACTTGCTCTCGTACTGGGGCAGGCCGACCTGCTCCAGCCACTCGCCCACCGGCTGGTCCAGGGCCTTGCCGCAGGCCCCATCTGCCGAGAGAGGGAAGCGCTTCAGCAGGGAGAAGCCATGG